>NC_092163.1:11043628-11141128 GCF_045791955.1 Oncorhynchus clarkii lewisi
CAAAAGACATGGGGATGAGACTGGCATAGTGGTTGCAGTAAATTGCCAGTTTTTCAAAATACCTCTTCTGGTCATCAAAGAGGAAGAATCTTAAGAGGTAAAAGTTACATAATAATGTGCACCAATTAAAACAAACTGAAAGCTTCAAATAGTAATGGAAAGTTAAAACAATTATGTAAACTTGGTAGCCAAAGGCTCTCATACCTGTAAGTGACACTGATGGCAGTGTACATGGCGAAGAAAGCAAGGAACTCCTTCCATAAGACCTTGTAGATGCTTCCCCTCCAGGCTAGGAGCAGTTTGGAGAACCCGCAGAAGCGCGCATTGGCAACTTGCGCGGTGTAGGTGACCGTCATGATGTCATCTATCAGTTATTCTATCATATAAAAAAAATAGTATATCTCGGAAAACATATATTGTGTTAGTTTTGTTTCTATTAATCAAGGGAAATGGAAAGAAAACCCATGTCTAACCCTCCACAAATCATACCGATACAGTTTTGTTTCTATTAATCAAGGGAAATGGAAAGAAAACCCATGTCTAACCCTCCACAAATCATACCGATACAGTTTTGTTTATGTAACAGGTGTAAAATATACTTTATGTATTTCACCGAAAATCCCTCATATTTATTTTTTATTTATTAATTTATGGTTATTTTCAGATGTATTACAATACTCTCAAGAGTGAACTATTTTATTGTTGATGTTGTGATGTCATCTACGAGAACCATGCTTTACGCCTCAGTTTGGTCAAAGCGTGATGAGGAGAGGTATGTGTTTATGTTTATTTTGAATGCACATGTTAGCAAGTGTTCACAAATGCACACAAAAAAAAACAAGCAACATATCATAATTGATTTAGTGTTGTTGCACTCCTGTTAGTAGGAATATATATTAGCGTGAATGGGGATCATTTTCGAGAGCAACTTTGATTGCAAATGTGCAAGGTTACCGTTAGCTTTGGGTGCGGGAGAGGCTCTCTTTCAGGTACAGACAGCGTGAGTTTTCTGACGAGTTTCTCACGGGAATTCTGCAATGTCTTTTGTCAGGCAAATATACTTATGTACGACAGTCCAGACGGCAGCATTAACGTTTGCCTTGCATTTGTATCCATTCCATGCAGGTATGTTGTGAAATGTGACGTGTTTGTATTTAATTTAGCTATCGTTCATTTTGTTACCTGTCCGGTCATGTCAGGAATGGCGCTGTTATCTCATTAGTATGCCTCGGATATAGTGGTGCAATAGTACACTCAAATAAATATTTAGCACTTATTAGCAAATTAGTGTATTGGTGTACAATGTTTCTAAAATGAAATTTGAGTATTTTGAAAATATTAACATGCACATTTTGTACAATGCATTTTTTTGTTTTTGCGAGTTTTTTCAAAGCGTGACGAGGAGAGGCAAATATACTTATGTATGAGAGTCCAGACGACAGCATTAAGCAGACAACTGCAGAGTTGTGTCCAGAGCTTTCCCTTCCCTTCCTATCCACCTACACCCCACCAGAACACAACACATTTAGACTTTGCGTAAAAGTCCATGAAAATACCTAGTTCGATGGACAAATTTAGGACAGATATGAAACAAATGGTATTACCTCTAGTCTACTGTTGTGCAGTGAGTGGATCTTTGGGGTGTTTGCAGGTTCAGGTTAATCAACAATCTCCGCGCTTAGCATTATTGCTGCGCACGATCAAAGCCCTTACATATTTCATAGCCTAATACATCTGTACAACTTTAATATTCTCTACTAACCATTCTACGTCCATCGTTGGTAACCCATTCAGCCGATACATCATACAGTAAAAGAAGGCAGCAGTAGAGGGAAATCCTTGGATGCTGGAGCCTCAGCAGTGCGTTCAGTGGTTCGAGCGCCCCGAGGCAAATCCCGAAAATTGGAGGGAGAAGAAGCTCGTTAGTACATGCCCCCTACTGGGAGAGCGAGCTTTTCTGCACAGTGCATTTTAAATCGGTGATGGACCACAAGCGACAGCCTGCGGAGCGCTACACAATGTCAAAAATGTGCGTAAAAACTAGAAGAAAACAAGTATTGGAAAACAGGAAAGTCAGACTGCCACTGATAAAAGACTAAACCATGTAACAGTATGGTAATATTTATTGAATTGTGCATATATTAGAAATAGGTTATGGTGAATTATATATGTTTTTTGAACGAGGCAAGTGTTTTTTTCCAGTCCATTGACACATTTGAATTCATTCTACAAAACACTGTCAGCTCTACAGGAGGCCTGTTGTTTGCGGGTTCTGAGCGTAGAAGTCACCCACAAAGTCAGGACCTGTCAAGACAAATCTGTTGTTCAACAAGGCATGTTATACCGCAGACCATCCATGCGTGTCCCGGCTGCGTCTTGGGGTCGCCTGCGTCCGTAACATTATTTGGTTATGAAAGCTGTGTTAATGAATAAAAACACAACCAAAAATCTCCCTGCGAATTAGACATGTTTGTTTTTTATTTAGTAAGTTTAACAATTGTCTGGGGGGGGGGGACAAAATCAAATCAAAAGGACCCTTCCAAGACTTGTGTTGCTGCTGCAGAGATTATGGGGCTATAGCTGGTAGTATAATGACCACTTCTGGTGTGTGACTATCTTGATGACAAGTCAAATTGACAGCTAGTGGGACATTTTGCCTGTGGATCACAAAGAAGCTGTGCCAATTGTGCACTAATGCAAGCAACACAAAAATCCCACACGGAATGATGTCTAAATAATGACTCAACCTTTCAACAGGGGACCAATCAACATTCAGTAATCAATTGTATATTATAATGCACTAATAAGGTATTCATTAAGCCAAGTAGCCAACTAGCATCACGCTGTGTACCCAAATAGAGAGCCCTCTACACAACAGACAGGGTGTGTCTGAAACAGCACACCATTCCCTATATAATGCACTACTTTTGACCAGGGAGAAAGAGATTGGTTTAACCAGGCTAAGTCTCCCCCACCCAGGCTGAACACTGTACTCAATGGTAGTCAATGGTGAGTGCTGCATTCAGTCTGGTTCAACCAGGCTAGAGAGAAACGTGGCACTTTAAAAGCTTTACACAAAGACTGATTCAGTGGCCTCCTAGAGTAGGGAAAACAATGACATTGGCATAAAATAATTACAAGTAGCCATCTGATACTGTAGATTATAGATGAATGACACTGCTCAGTGATCAATAAATATAATTTCTTTATCCAAGAGCTGAGCTAAATGTAGGTGGGGACATGCTATTTACACCATAAACATGTGGTGCGTGAGAACAACATTTTGGTCAAATAATGTAGTTAAGTATGTCCATGCTATTATTACTCAAGTATTCAAATGCCCTTCTAAGGCTGGTCAGTGGACTGATGGGATTGGTGGGACAGAAATATAACATGATCTGAAAACCCTTCCCTCTAGGCCTATATCCCTCTTCATAGTGACTATTCACCCTGGGGTCGTAAGTCCTCACCCTGCATCACACACCCACCTTCATCCAAAACAGACTAAACTCTCCCACTACTCATATTATTCTCCATTCCCACAATGGAGGGCATTAAGAAGTCAGAATGTGCATCCAAAATGGCACCCTATTCCCTATATATAGTGCACTACTTTTGACCAGGGCCCTGGTCAAAATGTGTGGCAATAATGCACTATACAGGGAATAGGGTGCCATTTCAGATGCAAACCAAACAGATACAGTCTAATTAAACCACATGGTAAAAACCAAAGATGCAGTCCATCGTCTCAAAGCTGTTTTATACTGAAAAACACAGCAGCGGCACCAGACACCAAACTCAGCCATTAAGGATAGTTTCACTTGTACATTACTGAGGCTGGAATATGGAAGGAAAAATAGGATGAGGGAGGCAGGAAGAGGAGGAGGGGGGGGCCTTGAGTGTTCCTCTGGGAAAAGTTACATTCTTTAGGAATAGTTCATCTTTTCCCTGGTGAGATAAGATGGATAGAATGGTATGGATAGAATGATAGAGAAAAGTGAGAAGAGAGATAAATCACATGTGGATCCTCCTTTCTCTTTTAGACTGTAGGCCTACAACAGGAGCAGGTGGTTGTGTGTCCTGGTGTTCTGTGTTGTCCGCCCCCTGTGAGAGTGTGTGTGTCGTTCTTGCTGTAGTGGTTTAGGTTCCTGAAGATAAAGAGGATGGGGATGTTTTTGCTGTAGTGGTTTAGGTTCCTGAAGATGAAGAGGATGTTCTTGCTGGGTTGCTGTAATGCAGGAGTGAGGCTGGGGTCAAGGGGGACGGAGATGGTGAGTTCAGACTGGGAGTCAGAGGTCAATCACTTGGTAGGGGGGATGTAGGGCTCCAGGAGTTGCATTGAGAAGGTGTTGACTTTTTCGGACCCCCGTACCTCGTGGGGCAGCAGCGGTAACTTGATTATGTGGAAATCTTCATATAGATCCTCCATCTGGGACAGAGAATAAAGGTTAGGACACCATTGTAGGGGCAGAGCACGTGGTGACAGACTACTGCCATTGACAACATGAAGACTACTTATGCCGTGCTTTACCTGGTCCAGGTACTTGGACTGGATCTTGTGGCGGGCCTCGCACATCTTGCATGGCCGGTCTGAGTCGGGGAACACCAGCTGGTTGACGATAATGTTGTGCGTGTCGATGCGACACTTGGCCAGCTCCTGGATCAGGCGCTCCGTCTCGTACAAGGACAGGAACTCGGCGATGCACACACAGATAAACGTTGTTTGTTCCTATGAGGGAGTGTGGAGAGAGGCGTCAAACACAAGTAGAGACATAGTCGCTATACGGACTCCAAAAACTGTAATTAACACACAATACTCAAATAACTCCACATTGTGAAGTAGAGTGGTTATCAAACAAATTTACATAATGCAGGTGTATATACACACTGCATACACATCAATGTTTTCCTAGAGCGAAGATGTTCGGTAAAGCATTGTTAAGGAGATCGATGTTTCTAAATGGGTCGGTGTTGGTCTGACTTACAGGGTCTTTGAACTGCTCACTGACAGAGCGGATGACTGGTAGGGTCTCCTCCAGCTTAGAGGCCAGCTGGTCTGCGTTCATGTCTCCCAGACCCAGCATGTTACACATCTACGGGGGAGAAAGAGGGAGCGAGAATTAGAGAGAAGGATCATGCACAAGTGGCAACAATAAGAGAACTGATGCTACCGACTCAGACAGCAACTCTGGTCAATAAAAACAGAGAAACTAGAGCTTCATGCTTAACACAGAAATAAATCAACAGTCAGTAGACCTTACCTGTGAGATGAAGGGGCTGATCTGGTTTAGGGCTAGTAGACCTTACCTGTGAGATGAAGGGGCTGATCTGGTTTAGGGCTAGTAGACCTTACCTGTGAGATGAAGGGACTGATCTGGTTCTTGATCTGCATGAGTCGTCCCAGGCCTCTCTCCACTATGGTGGGGAAGTTGAGCAGACGTAGCGTGTGGCCAGTGGGGGCAGTGTCGAACACCACCACAGAGAAGTTCATGCCTTTCACTAACCTGAACGGAGAGGAAAAGAGTATGACTGAGGAACACTGGAGTTAGTCAATATAACCTTATTAACCCTCTAGTTTCTAAGCTAACATATATTTTTGTTTTAAGATGATTTAGCTATTTGATTATGAATATTAAGACCCCTTATTAAGGCAGGGTTTCCCAAACGGTTGTTTTTTTGCCCTAGAACTACACAACTGATTAAAATAATCAACTAATCATCAAGCTTTGAATCAGCTGTGTAATGTTAGAGTAAAAAACAAAACAGTTTGGGAAACCCTGCCTTAACGGGTCTTAAAATTCAAATAGCTAAATGATCCTTGGTGTGACCATCTTAAAACAAATCTATTTTAGCTTAGTAGAACCCCCCCAGAAACTAAACTAGTGCATCAAAGCGGGGGCCGAGAGACTGAAAAACAGCTTCTATCTCAAGGCCATCAAACTGTTAAACAGCCATCACTAACATTGAGTGGCTGCTGCCAACATACTGACTCAAACCTCTAGCCACTTTAATACTTGGATGTAATAAATGTATCACTAGTCACTTTAAACAATTCCACCTTATATAATGTTTACATACCCTACATTACTCATCTCATGTATATACTGTACTCTATACCATCTACTGCATCTTGCCTATGCCACACAGCCATCCATATATTTGTATGTACATACTCTAATTCGTCCCTTTACACTTGTGTGTATAAGGTAGTTGTTGTGAATTTGTTAAATCACTTGTTAGATATTACTGCACTGTCGGAACTAGAAGCACAAGCATTTAGCTACACTCGCATTAGCATCTGCTAACCATGTGTATGTGACCAAGAAAATATGATTTAGGAACCGCTGCCTTAACGTAATAATAAATAAATAAATAAATAAATAAATAAATAAATAAATATATATATATATATATATATACACATACACACACATTAAATTTGGCATTACTGCTATTAAACGCATTGAATAACAGATCAATTACTTGGAACATATTTTTTTTACTATACTAAGGAAGTTTGTTCTGAAGTGTCCATCCTATATCTGAGAGATATAAGAGAGATCTATTCTTATTTTAGGAAATAAACTACTTTTTAAATCCCGTACAGGGGACCGTCATACGAGTCTTGTGAGTGTCCTAGAGACATGTATGTGTTTGTGGTCATATTAGTGTGTAGCTCAAACTGCTTGGACGCTACAGGCAGAAGAGGCAGTAACGACTTCAGATGAGTCCCGTGATACTTGTGGGGGTCGTAGAGCAAAATGGAGAACAAGCCGTTCAGACACTACAGACATATTCGTGAGAAGACCGATTTTCGGGATGTCTAATGGTCTGACAAACACCGCTCTAGCTTTGCCACCTTTCACCGCAAGTGCGGAAGGGCAATATCGGCAGATGCGGTGGATTGAGACCCTTTGCAAAAAAAAAACATATTTCATTTAAACAGAAGGATTTTTAAAATTATGGCTGTGGAAATTGTAGGAAAAGGGTTAAGCTAACCCAGACGTATGAATTTGATTCGGGTGACAATAAAGCCCAATAACAGCAGCCCAACTCATTTCTACCACCACAAGTACAGACCAACAGCCACACTATCATCCATGGATATGGTGCATTATAGCACAGAAACTGAACATAACCAATGATTCACTGAATTTAAAGAACTTTTAAAAACACTCAAAGCACAATGTGTATCGATAACTATGTGGAGAGCCATTAAGTGTTGACTTCATGACCTCTGTGTGTGCGCGCGTCTCCATACCTCATGACCTCTGCGTAGCTCATGGCCTCGTCGATGCCGGGGAAGGCACTCATGGCCTCCTGCATCATCTTCTTGCCCATACTCAGCATGTTATCCTCTTCAAAGAACTCATCTGGGAGCTCCGCCACACCCAGGCTGGGATCAATCTCCTGCAGGGGCACACACACAGACAGACAACACAGACAGAGCAGAGGTTAGGGCAAGACACAGGAGGAAAGAGAAAATCTCCATCTTAGGGAAAAACAGACTGCTTGCAGGACTTTTTTTTATACTGATGGCTAGATTGTGTGTGAAACACAAACTATTGTGTGAATCAAGAGTTTACAGTCTTGCCTGTGTCATTCTCCAAACAAAGCTTGCTGAATGTCACCCTCAAGTCAACATAAGCTCTCCTAAGTCGACTTCTATGAATATATTGACGGTGAGGAGGTAGACTGACAAACCAGCTCTTTGCCTCTACTCATTCTCAAAATCCAGTAAGAGAGTGCATACTGCAGAAAGCGACATCACCAGTCTGTAGTGTAGACAGAAAAAAACTGGGGCAAAGAAACTGGGTCTAATGCTAACATACCATAGCAAAGAGGTTCTCGTAGCCCTGGACTTTTGTGGGCACCTTTGAGAACTTCTGGTCAAAGGCATCTGAGATGTTGTGTGCCGGGTCAGTGGAGATGATGAGCACGCTGTCACGCACCGCAGCCAGCTGTACAGCCAGACTGCAGCTGTGGGGGCAAAGGACAGACGGAAACATTAGCACACATAGACAGAAATGTCATGAGCACGCACTGACAGACAAATATGACCATAGACATGAACACTGATAGACAGACACATGAGCACAGACAAACAGTTATCTTTTTCAACCCTTCAGTTAGAAATTGTTTACGTATGCATGTATACGTTACTACATTAGAAACATGATGTCGTCTCAATTAAATAAAAATCAGCTTCACATGAAACTGACAAATTTAACCACCGAACTTTGAAGTTGGTGTTTGAAAGTGATGGTCCATGTTGAGTTGATGGTAGTGTCTAGCTAAAACTAGTTAGCTAGATAACATTAGATAGATAGCCGAGTTTGCTAACCTGATGCTTGCTGTTAATGTAAAAGATTGTTCAGAACTGTTTAAAACTCGCTGGATTGCTAGCTAACGTAGTAAGTAATGACAGTCTTGTGAATTTGACAGCTAGCTAACTAGTTAGCTACAGTTGCTAGCTATTATTGTCATTTTAGCTAACCATATAACTAGCTAACGTTAGCTCACTGTGTTTCCCACTGAAATAAGAGCTAAGCTGATGGTAAATTAATGTAAATAAAGAAACATTAATTGAACGTCGGGCTAGCGGTATTGAACAAGCTACGCTAGCTAGCTAGATATCTATACTTGGCTAGGCCATTCATTTTGCTAGTGACGCTAGCCAATAGTGACAAAGCACTATTTTGCATCGACCTACCTGCATGTTGTTTTGCCAACGCCACCTTTGCCTCCAACAAATATCCATTTCAGAGATTTCTGCTCTATAATGTTTTTCAATGTTGGTTCTAAAGGCTCCACATCGGGCGCATCTTCAAATTCTTCTTCCAACGAAGCTGCCATCTTGTGTGTACAGGTCAGCAAATGGGATGTACCAAATAATAAAAAACAGCTGGGTAAAAAAAAAAGTGACCCTCTTTTGGGCTATACCAAGGCTAAATAGTTTAGCGATCAAAATGTAAACATATTTTCAGCAAACAATCTAATCAAAAACCAAGTGAAAAACACTCAATTTCTAAGAAACAATAAAACAATGGATAGATATTGAGCAACAAAGACACAGGAGGCCCATCTATTAGGAATTGTTGTCCACATCAGAAATAACAGTAAGAGGACACATTATAAGACAAACAGCTGACTGGTCATGGGAGAGTTCTGACAAAAGCTTGATAGGCTGGTCCATCTTCAGCCCATTCTAAATTGTTAGCTTTTTTTGTTGCATTGAATTACCATTATTTGGCTGGGGTCCTCAAAGGGAAAACATGGGACATGTGTGGGCTTCGAGGAAAATGAGCCGGTATGTCTTTCAAATTCAAAAGCCATAAAATACATAAACATGGAATAATAATGAAAAGTTTTAATATATTTCTCTTTTTAAAATCTTCTGAATTTTAAATAGACTAGATGCTGTGTCGCATATTGGGGCCATGTGTGGGCTGTACCTTGCTCAAGGTCATATAGAAATATTTCACATTGTCGGATTGGGTTTTCGAACCAGCGACCTTTCGGTAACTGTCACAACACTCTAACCTTTAGGCTACCTGCCTTTCACAATGCGGATTACACATTGGTCCTAAAATAAAGAAAAGGGGAATGGGGAAATCTTGAATTGCACCACCATCTAACACTGCACCTATACACTATCCCCCCAAATCCACCACCCCATCCCACTACTTTGGCCCTAAACGATCCTAAACCAGACCGTCAGCCTGGGAGGATGGAACCCCTTCTCTCAAAACTTCCTGTAGATCTTCGACACTACAATCTCTCACACCCAAATACACTGCTCAAAAAAATAAAGGGAACACTTAAACAACACAATGTAACTCCAAGTCAATCACACTTCTGTGAAATCAAACTGTCCACTTAGGAAGCAACACTGATTGACAATAAATTTCACATGCTGTTGTGCAAATGGAATAGACAACAGGTGGAAATTATAGGCAATTAGCAAGACACCCCCAATAAAGGAGTGGTTCTACAGGTGGTGACCACAGACCACTTCTCAGTTCCTATGCTTCCTGGCTGATGTTTTGGTCACTTTTGAATGCTGGCGGTGCTTTCACTCTAGTGGTAGCATGAGACGGAGTCTACAACCCACACAAGTGGCTCAGGTAGTGCAGCTCATCCAGATTGGCACATCAATGCGAGCTGTGGCAAGAAGGTTTGCTGTGTCTGTCAGCGTAGTGTCCAGAGCATGGAGGCGCTACCAGGAGACAGGCCAGTACATCAGGAGACCGTAGGAGGGCAACAACCCAGCAGCAGGACCGCTACCTCCGCCTTTGTGCAAGGAGGAGCAGGAGGAGCACTGCCAGAACCCTGCAAAATGACCTCCAGCAGGCCACAAATGTGCATGTGTCTGCTCAAACGGTCAGAAACAGACTCCATGAGGGTGGGCCCGACGTCCACAGGTGGGGGTTGTGCTTACAGCCTAACACCGTGCAGGACGTTTGGCATTTTCCAGAGAACACCAAGATTGGCAAATTCGCCACTGGCGCCCTGTGCTCTTCACAGACTGCCCAGGAGTTGGCGGATGCTTTAGTCCAGGTCTGGGAGGAGATCCCTCAGGAGACCATCCGCCACCTCATCAGGAGCGTGCCCAGGCGTTGTAGGGAGGTCATACAGGCACATGGAGGCCACACACACTACTGAGCCTAATTTTGACTTGTTTTAAGGACATAACATCAAAGTTGGATCAGCCTGTATAGTGTGGTTTTCCACTTTAATTTTGAGTGTGACTCCAAATCCAGACCTCCAAGGGTTGATAAATTAGATTTCCATTGATAATTTTTGTGTGATTTTGTTGTCAGCACATTCAACTATGTAAAGAAAAAAGTATTTAAGAATATTTCATCCATTCAGATCTAGGATGTGTTATTTTAGTGTTCCCTTTATTTTTTTGAGCAGTGTATTTCTCTGCTGCAACTACCACATATATCTTCTGTGATTTCCGCTCCATCAGTGCAGTTGATCACCATGGCTATAAACGCAAGACATCCAACCTTACTAAAACTCATTACATAGTCAAAAAAGTGAATTGTTAATACAGTAGTTTCCTTATGATGGTTCATCATGGCAATGTCTTTGGTGGCCCTAAAAAGTTTCAAGTTGATAGGCCACTGTGAAATGAATTTAGAAAGGAAAATGTGTCCATTGATAAAGATTGATTTATCAATAACTCAGCCATATTTGAACCAGACCTTAGTCATTGATGCAAATTTGAGTCATGGGCAAGTGCATACATGGAGTGTCTGAAAGTAGGCGTTACTAAATAATTGGGAGGATCAACATAAGTGAGTGTATGGAAACCTAATAGCTAATTGGCCAGATTGGTTGCCACTCCAGACCTTCTTGCGTGGATGTTTTCTGTTTCCTTGTAACATTTTAGCTAAGCCTAACCATTTCCCCAACCTTAACCTCATTCTCCTAACCTGCCTAGCTAAAATGTGACAAAGAAATAGCAAGCAGCCACTGTTCTGAGGGCAAAAGGAAACAATATTAGGAAGGTGTTCTTAATGTTTTGTCCAGTAAGGGTACATCTACAGCTACTGGATAACATGACTACACCAGGTAGGACTCAGATGAACACATTGTGCAATCCAACAGACCGCGTGGGTGCAGACCTTCGCCAACTCAAGAATTAAAACATCCCAACAACAATCATCAGTAATAGAAAGATATCATCTGTCCCAAATTGTACCCCAGTCCCTACATAGTGCACTACTTTTGACCAGAGCCCTATGACTGCACTAAATACAGAAAATGGTGCCATTTGGGACAAATACATAAGAGCTCCGCCTGTCCTGTCTTCACTGGGGCCAGCCAGTCAAGTAAACAAAATAAATGTTATTTTTAAGGCAATTTCAGCAGAAATGTTGCAGTTGGGGAGGTTCAAGTCCCTAGTGAGACACCATGGTAGAATGATGAGTTATTGAGAAAGATGGGTTCATCTGTGGCTGTCGGAAGGGCAGAATTTATGAGTGTTGAAACAGAAATGTACAGGGCAAATGTTTGATGTCCTCCAATCAGGGGTGAGGGTGGGATGTGATTATTCTATGTTTTGCTTTTCGTTATTTATGTTTCGTGGTTTGGCTTCGAATACAATTTTACCTTACTGTAAAATGCTTACTTACAAGCCCTTAACCAACAATGCATTTAAGAAAAATAATTACTAAATAAAAGTAAAAAATAAAAGAGCAACAATAAAATAAAAATAAAGAGGCTATATACAGGGAGTACTGGTACCAAGTCAAAAAAAACAATAACATGTGACGCCCACAATGGCGTAAAGAGGAGGGTCACAGTGTCTTGTCTTCCAGAAGTTAAGGAGTGATTCCATTTCCGGACAGATTCCAGGGAAAGTCAAAGTAATAGAGGGTTAGAGAAGGGTCTCAAGCCCTTTATGTCTGGTTAACATTCTCCCAGTCCCCCTGCTCTGTTCTGCGGTAGTGCTGGGGCTGTCCTCCAGGGAAGACGCTGTCTGAACTGGGGTGCTCCAGGAGGAACTGGATGGTGGACTTGATGTGCTGGACAAAGTGTGGTGGCTCAGCCGTAGGGGACGTGGATAGGTACTGGTCGGGGGGTGGGGGGAAATCAGGGGGAGTAACATATCAGTGTGTATACTGATAACATACTATGCAACATTCATTGTATCAGTGTTGACAGAAACAGGGACTATAACACATTAGAGGTTGTCAAAAAGGTTTTAAAGGGACATACAACTAAAGTTCTAGTGATTGTGGGATCAATATTAGTAATGTATTATTTTCTTACACCTTACCTTTAAGATGGTGTCATCGTCTTGCGACAGCCAGAAGGAAATATCTAGATTCGGGGACCACTTACATGGGCCTATCTTCACAACTCCTTTGTTCGAGTCATATATATCAGCCATCTGTGGAGATACAATTACAATGTTATATGACTGTCTGATGAAGTGTAGTTAGCAACTGGCGCATGGGTTCTATCCAGACACTCCACAAGCCATTCAATGTGTCATCTTTGATCTTTCTTTATATCGATCCTTCACATAGTGTCAGAGATGATGTGCAAGAGCATAGACAATATAGCAGTAGACAGGAATTCTAGTTCTACTTGACGTCCCAATTAGAGCAGGACCCAGCTAAAAATGCGGACAAATTTGCCAATCCGATGCATAGTGGCTCTATGACATCAGCCTATTTAAGGTTCTATATCTATGCGGAAGTCCCTACCTGTCCCCCAGTGAATGTCCGTGCTGATCGCAGCTCCTCCGCGGGTCCTTTGTAAGGGAACGAGGCGGGGAACACCTCCCCTGTTTTAATATTTATACCTGCAGACAAACAGTTAATGCCATACTATAAACTGTGTGCTACACAAAAGGTGAATTTATTTGCAGTGTAGATACAGTACCTATGCCATGCACACCCGGTCTGTGCGCTCCGTCCACTAAGACGTCATTCATCTCTGCAAGTGGAAAAAAGAGAAAGAGCCTCAAGATAGGTAGGGGCAGAGTCAGATATACAGAGAGTTGGGCCAATTAGGGTTTCTGTCTGAACGTTCCGAGAGCGCCACTTCCTCCTCCATAGCTGTTGCTAAGTGATAATTGACACTTCCGCATTGTGCTGTTTATTTCAGATAGGTTTTGAAAACTATGAAGATGTCCACTGAAAGAAGATATGCAATTTGTTGACACCACAACACAGTACAGACTTGGATACACCTCGAATGCGAATCAATAAAAACATATTAAATTCACTCTCCTGCTTTGCATGTTTACAGGGGGTCATTTCATAGGGAATTGTCGGAGGCGCTCTCGTATTGTTACATCACCAAAACTTCAAGAATAAAAGGCACTAACATGGCAGCCGTTCGATCATGGCCCCTGTGCTAACATGGCCCCTGTGCTAACATGGCCCCTGTGCTAACATGGCAGCCAAACTCTCTACATATATAGCTCTGGGTTGTATAAAGAAAAACAGGCTGAGAGAGAATATAACAGAGTGGAAACATGTACCTGTGATGCAGCAGGTCTCTAGGTGAATATCCTCTTTCTGTCTCTGGAAGGCCGCTGCAAAACACAATAGAAGGGTTGTAGTTTCTCTATGCAGCCTGATAATGGTGTCGCTACTGTGGCAGTTGCATTCAAACAGGAGGGAAGAGAAGGAGATTCACGTACACAATAGGTTAAGGCTGAGTTTGTGGGACGTCTTTGACTCATCATCAAATCCTCCAACGAGGTGGAGGTCCAGCCTGAAGGAAAAGAAGCAAGGGGACAATTACGTGTGTGTGTGGGGGGGGGGGGGGGGTGCGTGTTCTCTTACCTGCCCTCCTTGGCAGGGTCCTTGCTCAGAGATGTGACAGCTTTGACGATGAGGGGAACCTCACTCCACGTGCTGGAGCCATCACAGTGAGCCAGGCAAGCAGCCCCACTTCCTACAAGATGGTACAAATGCAGACATTAAGAAGCTCACATCTTGATGCTATCATAGTATCTACAAACACACATTACATAGAGAACTGCAGTACCTGTGTGTCGCACCAGAACTAGGTGGCAGGTGGTTGCATCATCAGAACCAAGGACAGCGACAGAGTCTGGGGAAACAGAGGGACACATTTCGTCATGGTCGTGGATACAGCGGATTTTTAGCTACAATTTATCAGTGTAGAGGTAGCCGTTGGACGCAACAATATACTATGTTAAGCTAGGCTGACCAATTGATTTAACTATAGGTTTATACTCACTGTCCGCTGGTGTTGTGGCTGCAAACTCTCGTTGCTGTATGTATAGGAGGCACTTCGGGTCGACATCTACAACCGGCTTGGACCGAAATACTCGGGCGTTTTCCTATGGTATAAAATAAAAATGTCATAGCATGAAGAGCAAGTGATATGTTACTTAATGGTGATTAATTTCAACAATGACAACTTGCTTACGACATGACAGCTGCTAGTTTGCTTGGCTAACTAGTCAACTCAACGGTAAATAAAGGTTAAATAAAATAAAATAAATACAAATAGTTTGCTTGGCTACTCCAGTCAACTCACCTGCAAATGCGGATATCTGGCGAACAAATCGACTGTCGAACCTGGTCGTTCGATTCTTCTATTTTGTATTAGCAAAGGCATTTCTTTCTACAATATAAATCTACCTAATATAATGTCATATTATCTTCATGAAACATGAAAACTAGACCTATTACACAAGACAGATGGTTAGCTAGCTTGCACTTCCTGGATCCATTTTCTTCTTCTTTGGTAGGCTTTCTCCTCAAGAACGTCACTCACTGTCACAAGATGTATTACTGCCACCAACTGTACACAAGTATTATTAGGCCATGAACGCTATAAAATGTAAACGTAGGCTACGCCGAATTCTCCATTTGCCCTACGCCCCTTTGACACGAAACGTGCATGTTGCTTATGTGGGGTTACGACCCAAAACCTTACGTTCACAGGGAGGGAGTGACTGGGGGAGTTGACGTGACGTGATGTGAAGCAGCAGCAACTGCAAAACAAAATTCTGTTTTGGCTTGTTCAGTAACTTCAGGGCTCGTCTTACCTTTTAAGTTGTGTTTGTAAGTAAGTGTTTAACTTTATTGCACTTTCCTTATAACATAATCCATTGTAACGGAATTGTAGTATCGAGACTGCACAACACCGTGCATCTCTACAAGCAATTATTTATTGACGACATGAGGGGGAGTTCGTCGTACGGAGACCGAGATAGAGACCGTGGACGAGACAGAGGGTAAGCGGATATTTTCTGCAGCACGTGAAATATAGTTATAGCCACGTAGGAATATCTGTCATAAGTGTGCTTTTTATATGATACGGGGATATATTGGAAAGCTGTTTGACGTTCGTTGAAACACAACTCTCTTGCTGAATGTCTACGTGCACGGGCGTGTCTCAGACTTGTTGCACGGGCTCTGTTCGTGAATGGTAAATAACTCTACTTGCTTGCAACATAGTTATAAGCGGTGCCCCGCCCCACCCCACCCCACCCAGGGAAAATTGCACTAGCTCAAAATAGATTAAAAGGGCCAGGAACCTATTTAGTGACTATGTTGCAGTGTTACTAATCATGGATCGTTCATCCCCTTTTTCATCATTCCTCTCGCTGCATGTTCCATAGGACTCGGTTTGGGTCCAGTAGCTGGGGCGGCCCTCCCCCTATGAAGAAGTTTGGGAACCCTGGAGAACGCCTTCGCAAGAAGAAGTGGGATCTGGACGAGCTGCCCAAGTTTGAGAAGAACTTCTACAACGAGCACCCAGAGCTCCAGCGCATGACTCAGGTACACACACAAACACAATATATACACATGCTCTTAGAAGGATGCTATCCATAGTGTGTCTATTGAGCCTGTTGATTCTCTGTTGTCTGTGTCTGCAGTATGACATAGATGAGTTCCGCAGGAGGAAGGAGATCACAGTCAGAGGTACTGGCTGCCCCAGGGCCATCACCGGCTTCCACCAAGCACAGTTTCCCCGTAAGTAGACAACAGTAGATACCAGTTGACACTTGTTGAACCTATATTATAGCCTGTCCCTTCACCTTTTCAGCAGTCATGACGGTAAAGAGATGAGAATAGGAAGTTGAACCCATTTTAAAGAGTTCTTGGAACACAGCCCAAGCTTACAAAAAACTAACCCCAAAGGCTATTGGGAAGGGGAGGGTAGCTCATGGGTCACATTATTGGGTTTAAAAAAACAACACTCCAGGCCACTCTTGAACGTCAAACTAAATACATAGTATGTTGAAATTATAATGGCCTGCAAATTGATTTTGACAAATCGGTCAAAAATTAATCTGTGTGGCCCTCGGTTGAATTTCAAAAGCCAAAAGGTTTGCCCACCCCTGGCTATAGCTAACTATTCCTTTAATTGTTTCTCTTTGCTGACAGAGTATGTAATGGATGTGCTACTGAGTCAGGACTTCAAGGAGCCCACATCCATCCAGTCACAGGGCTTCCCTCTGGCCCTGAGTGGCAGGGACATGGTGGGCATCGCTCAGACTGGCTCCGGCAAGACCCTGGCAGTAAGGACGCCATGATAATCCAACAACACGCACAGTACCGACAGCTGCAACATCTCTGTCTGTCTTTCTGTCACACACGCGCACACACACACACACACACACACACACCAACAGCTGCAGTATAAAAACACATAAACTCCCAGAGGAACATTTGACAGCTGCAACACACAAAGACATATTGACACATGAGGACCAACGTCCCTGGACTGTCAGATTGGGACATATACCTCATGACCTCATTGTACTATTTGGCGCCTTTTCTTGCAGTATCTGCTTCCTGCCATTGTTCACATCAACCATCAGCCCTATCTAGAGAGGGGAGACGGACCTATTGTGAGTACACAACTGGAAACTGCACACGGTTACTTATTCATATATTTCAGGTCTGTGAGACTGGATTGTTTTGACGCTTTTCTATAGTGTACTTAACTCTGCTGTGTTTAGACTTACCTATGGTATGCTGTAGCTGTATATCATGTGTTATTAAAGGATATACACTACCGTTCAAAAGTTTGGGGTCACTTAGAAATGTCCCTGTTTTTTAAAGAAAATCACATTTTTTGTCCATTTTAAAATAATATCAAATTGATCAGAAATCAATCAAATTTCAATCAAATGTATTCATAAAGCCCTTTTTACATCACCCGATGTCACAAAGTGCTGTAAAGAAACCCAGCCAAAAAACCCAAACAGCAAGTAATGTAGATGTAGAAGCACGGTGGCTAGGAAAAATTCCCTAGAAAGGCAGGAACCTAGGAAGAAACCTAGAGCGGAACCAGGCTCTGAGGGGTGGCCAGCCACTCTTCTGGCTGTGCCGGGTGGATTTTATAACAGAAATACAGTGTAGACATTGTTAATGTTGTAAATGACTATTGTAGCTGGAAATGGGTGATTTGTTTTTTCAATGGAATATCTACATCGGCGTACAGAGGCCCATTATCAGCAACCATCACTCCTGTGTTCCAATACTACGTTGTGTTAGCTAATCCAAGTTTATAATTTTAAAAGGCTAATTGATCATTAGAAAACATTTGTGCAATTATGTTATTGCTTCTGATTATTGCTTCTGATTAAAGAAGCAATTAAAACTGGCCTTCTTTAGACTAGTTGAGTATCTGGAGCATCAGCATTTGTGGGTTTGATTAGACTCAAAATGGCCAGAAACAAAGACTCTTCTGAAAATCGTCAGTCTATTCTTGTTCTGAGAAATGAAGGCAATTCCATGTGAGAAATTGGCAAGAAACTGAAGATCTCGTACAACGCTGTGTACTACTTTCTTCAAAGAACAGCGCACTACCGCTAACCAGAATAGAAAGAGGAGTGGGAGGCCCCGGTGCACAACTGATCAAGAGGACAAGTACATTAGGGTGTCTAGTTTGAGAAACAGACGCCTCACAAGTCCTCAACTGGCAGCTTCATGAAATAGTAACTGCAAAACACAGTGAAGTGGCGACTCCTTGATGCTGGCCTTCTAGGCGGAGTTGCAAAGAAAAATCCATATTTCAGACTGGCCAATAAAAAGAAAAGATTAAGATGGGGGAAAAGAACACAGACTCTGGACAGAGGAACTCTGCCTAGAAGGCAAGCATCCTGGAGTCGCCTCTGTTGACGTTGAGACTGGTGTTTTGCGGGTACTATTTAATGATTCTGCCAGTTGAGGACTTGAGGCGTCTGTTTCTCAAACTAGACACTAATGTACTTGTCCTCTTGCTCAGTTGTGCACCGGGGCCTCCCACTCTTTGTATTCTGGTTAGAGACAATCTGCGCTGTTCTGTGAAGGGAGTAGTACACAGCGTTGTACGATATCTTCAGTTTCTTGGCAATTTCTCGCATGCAATAGCCTTCATTTCTCAGAACAAGAATAGACTGACGAGTTTCAGAAGAAAGGTCTTTGATTCTGGCTATTTTGAGCCTGTAATCAAACCCACAAATGCTTATGCTCCAGATACTCAACTAGTCTAAAAAATGCCAGTTTTATTGCTTCTTTAATCAGACTAACAGATTTCAGCTGTGCTAACATAATTGCAAAAGGGTTTTCTAATGATCAATTAGCCTTTTTAAATTATGAACTTGTATTAGCTAACACATGGTGCCATTGGAACACAGGAGTGATGGTTGCTGATAATGGGCCTCTGTACGCCTATGTAGATATTCCATAAAAAAATATGTTGTTTCCAGCTACGATAGTCATTTACAACATTAACAATGCCTACACTGTATTTCTGATCAATTTGATGTTATTTTGATGGTCAAAAAATGTGCATTTCTTTCAAGAACAAGGACATTTCTAAGTGACCCCAAACGTTAAAACGGTTAGGAAATGTATTGATATCTCTCTCCTCAGTGCCTGGTCCTGGCCCCGACCAGAGAGTTGGCCCAGCAGGTGCAGCAGGTGGCTCATGATTATGGCAAGACCTCCCGCATCAAGAGTACCTGTGTCTATGGAGGAGCACCCAAGGGACCGCAGATACGTGACCTGGAGAGAGGTGAGGAGCTGCGGGTTGAATTAAATGCTGTTACAAGTTACTCACTTACTTACTTATATTGTTTGTGCCTACTACAGACAAGACCTCTCCACTTCTGATGATCTAAAACCTGATTGGCTCCCTGGCCCCAGCTTAGCTTAATTTTCTGCACTCCCCCTTCAGTTACTAGTATTAAGATTGAAAAAGTTACAAGTATTGGAAGTAATCTCACAATTGGTCTCTTCTGCGTCTCTTTTGAAACTGTGACACTTTGCATCCTATGTCCATATAGGTACAGAGATCTGCATCGCCACCCCGGGGCGTCTCATAGACTTCCTGGAGGCAGGGAAGACCAACCTGCGGCGCTGCACCTACCTGGTGCTGGACGAGGCTGACCGCATGCTGGACATGGGCTTCGAACCACAGATACGCAAGATCGTGGACCAGATCCGGGTAAGCCAGGCACATGCTATACTTAGCAAACCGCACACACATCTCCTGGAATTAGGCAATTATTATGACTGTGTAATACATAGCCATTCATGGATTGTTGGGTAGGTAGATGGATACTCCACAGGGTGGTAGATCATCTCTGTCTGTCCAATCTATCTTAATGACAGTTGATATAATATCAATCCATCGCAAATAACTAAATACTCATGTTATAGAATAGAGTAATAGTGTAGTGTCCTCTGAGGAGGAATATCCCCATTACCGTTCTCTCCCTGTGCCCCAGCCGGACCGCCAGACTCTGATGTGGAGTGCCACCTGGCCCAAGGATGTGCGTCAGCTGGCAGAGGACTTCCTGCGGGATTATGTCCAGATCAACGTAGGAGCTCTGGAGCTCAGCGCCAACCACAACATCCTGCAGATAGTAGACGTCTGCATGGAGAACGAGAAGGACAACAAGTTAGTGAGGCCATCCTCCAATGGACAAGATCAATCTCTAGTTTTGCATTCTGTTCATGTCTCCTTTCCTTAATCATCGCTGATCTGGAAGGGATGAAACCAATGTAGTTAAAAGTATTCAGTATTCTTGGTTATGGACAGGAACAGAGTGCCGGATGCTATCTTTTTGTAACGGTGAGAGAATATTAGTCTTGGGATTGTAGTGATTGAGGGATGTTTTCCTAATATCTTTCCTCTGTCTTTTTGTTGATGTCAGGCTGCTCCAGCTGATGGAAGAGATCATGGCTGAGAAGGAGAACAAGACCATCATCTTTGTGGAGACAAAGAAGCGCTGTGACGAGCTCACCCGCAGGATGAGAAGAGATGGGTGAGACGGAGAGAGACTGAGGGAAAGCACAGACTGCAGAAATGGGTTTTAAGTCCTCTTTCAAAGCTATAATACTGACTATGCAAAACAAGAGCCAGTTGTGGTTTCACATGGAGTGTGTGTTGGGCTTCTTAGTCAGATAAGAGTGTAGAGAAATTGTCTTAACTGTTCTTACAACTGCCTGCCTTATCACGTCCTGTTCTGCTGTCTAAGCTGTCTGTCCCATGGCAACATTGTTGTGGTGTGTTTTCTAGGTGGCCAGCCATGTGTATCCATGGGGACAAGAGCCAGCCAGAGAGAGACTGGGTTCTGACAGGTAGGTCACATTTCACGGCCATGCTTTAGTCTGGTTTTGGTGAAATGTGTTTCAGTATGGGGGTTTTCTTTCGTTTTTTTGTTTCCTTTTTCAGTCTTCTACCTAACACCTTTGATTTTGTCTGAACTTTCAGAATTCCGTAGCGGCAAAGCCCCTATCCTCATCGCCACTGACGTGGCGTCTCGCGGTCTGGGTATGTCTTCTCAACATGGAATACACACACTCACGTGTTCACACTTACACTCCTACAGAGCACAACATACAGATTCAAAACGTATACACACTCTCTAACACACACAAACAAAAACATTTTCAGAGAAAAACACACACAATTAATAAATGTGATTTTTGTTGTTGCATAATTTCCCATCCCGTTTTCCAGGTTTAAGATTTGTAACGACAAAATCATACAGTTGTCTGCAAACATGTAATAGCGGTGTTATTGAACCTGTAAACAACAACGGAAAATCGGTCAGCACTCTTTCTACAGCATGACCTCTGTCAATGACTTTCTGAAGGAAAGTAGAAGCACCAGTAGCCTGACAATCCCCCAGGCCTTCAACTCCACAATGTTTTACAGTCTGTTTCTTGTTACTGCAGTCCAAAACGTCCTTTGACCGGGGCACTCTGGCGCGCTGCCTAAATGGGGGTGTGATGGGGGGGGGACAGATGTCCCCGTGCTCGCCCCAATACCCTCCTCTCATGTCTCCTAATGATGTAACCCAAAACACGAAGGAAAACATCCCAAATATTCAGTATTATATGTTTGATTATTCCTCTGTTTACATCATTCATAGTACTGTATTTTTTCTACAGGTATTTTCTAGGTAGGGTGTGTCATCTAAGTGAAATCGACAGTCAGTTCTCCCCATGCCCACCGTGAAACTTGTACAGAAGTGCCCTATTCCACCTCCCTAACTAAATAGGTTAAACCTGGAATCTGAGAAGGGGAAGTAGACATGTTGGTTTTGCCAAGCTACCTATGACTGTGTCTTTGTTCTTTTTCTCTCCCCCTCAGGGTTGTGCAGCACAAGGCAGCTCCAGCACATGCTGGTGTCAGACAGTACTGGGGCTGCCCTCAGTAACGTTAGCAGCTAGCCAGGGGCTTGTCTAGTTATCAGAAGGATTCATCCCCCCCATTCTCCTCCTTCTCTGGTTCCTAAACACCCCCATAGACTCCCATCATAGACTGAGGGTATGTGATTCCAGCGAGCTCTCCTTGGGATCAACCTGAGGTGCCTGTCTGTCCCTCCGCCCGTCCGTCCAAAAGGCAGACAGACAGGGAGAGTTAGGAGCTCGGCTGGATCGAGTCCTGGTCGATTTGCGGAGGTCCTGCAACTCGGCGAGAGAGCAACAGAACCGGCCGTTGGGGGGGGGGGGGGGGGGTTTAGCGGTTCTGCTCCTGTCCGACATTGCTGGTGTATGCGAAGGGTGAGGGGGAAACGGGGGGCTAGTTTGGGCCCCCTCCTCTCTCCCTCCCCCCCAGCGCCTCCAAGCGAACCAGGACAGGACAGGGGGTGACTGACTACCCTTGTAAAACAACTCTAAAGGGGTAAGTACCTCAACACCCCCTTTCCTACTACACCTTCCACGACCTCCCCAGTCGCATCAACTCATTCAGGTAGTTTCATCGATCCATATTGAAGTCAGTCACAGAAAGGTATTTGTTGAAGGAATTGTGTTGAACTCTATCCTCCAACATGTACTCCATCACATTTTCTCTTGGTGGAAACATATATTAAGGTTTGGCAGGTTCTGTGAGTAGTAAAATGGCCTCCCTCTGTTACCATGGAAAACAGAGGGGAAAGGTCCAAGGAGATGCTTTGTTTTCGGACCAACCCAGCAGTGTTCAGAGCTTCTGTAATGAGAAACAGACTTTTTTGTCCTTCTACTGTCATTTCAACATCCGAATTTAAAAGAAACATTGGAAACACTTTTTACTCTTCTGGTCTGATCGTGTTGACAGTGTACTGTCACTCATTTCTCCATATTCTTCTCATACCATTTCTCAGCAGAGAACATGTTACCATGGTAGAACTAAATGTTCTGAATGGTTATACTATTATGTAAGATTGCGTAAACTGTGCATTGGTGAAGGTCCAGACAGAGAATGTCACATCATCATCTCTACTGAAGCCTTCCTAATGCTGAGTGGTTCTCTCTTGTCACATTCTGATGGGGTTTACCACTAAACCTCTAGGCCTCCAGTCAAGATATTTTGACCCGAAACGGAATAACTTTCAAAGGTTTTACTTCAAGAATTAACACTTTTATTCTACTTCAATTTGGATACATGTATATTTATTCTTCTGTTATTATTGGACAGGTAAGTGGTAATCAATATTTATACAATATTAATTAGAAATGGATTTCTAAATAATCATCCACTTTTCTCTCATAGCTTTGGTGTTGTTTGAATACCATCTGTCTTCTTTCTCACTGTACAAACATCTCTCAAACCCTCCTCATCTCACCCTCCTCTCCCTCCAAACCCTCCTCATCTCACCCTCCAAACCCTCCTCTCATCTCACCCTCCTAACCCTCCTCTCTCATCTCTCCCTCCTCACCCATCATCTTCCTCTCCCACCTCTCAAAACCACTTTTCCCCCAAAGACGTGGAGGATATCAAGTTTGTCATCAACTATGACTACCCCAACTCGTCTGAGGACTACGTGCACAGGATCGGCCGTACAGCCCGCAGCACCAACAAGGGCACGGCCTACACCTTCTTCACCCCGGGTAACCTGCGCCAGGCCAGGGACCTGGTCCGAGTCCTGGAGGAGGCCCGGCAGGCCATCAATCCCAAACTGCTGCAGCTGGTTAACTCTGGACATGGGGGAGGAGGTGGTGAGACTGGCTTGATTCACACTATAGGGTCAACCCGAACCATACTATGCTGGCTCAATTGAGGAATGGGTGTTATTCTATTCTATCACCTTTACCATCTCACATCCAAACATAAACTACACATTCTGTGTAACCAATGATGTTTGACATTCTTAAACTAAAATATTTCAGCTTATATTATGACATTCTAATCCTCCTATGTGAATTTTCTTCTCCAGGTGGCAGGATGCGTTACCGTGGCGGCGGCTCCAGCGCCAACAACCCCAACATGATGTTCCAGGACGTGTGTGAGCGTCGCATGCGCTCCGTCAGCGGGGGCAACAAGCCAGACAGCCGCGGCAGCAGTTTTAGCCGGGACGGGCGCAGTGGCGGGGGTCGGGACGGAGACCCTAGGTCCTCATCCTCTTCCTCCAACAGGGACCGAAGCAGGGTCAGCCGGGGGAGTTACGGCTCCGGGGGGGCCGACCAATACCAGAGCTATGGTGGTGGTGGTGGTGGTGGTGGTACCCAGTACAGCTCCAGGGCTGGGGGAGCAGCTAATGGGGCCCATAGGGGTAGTAGTGGTGGGGGCCAGAATCAGTCCAGTCAGCCCCAGGGTGTGTTCGGTCCAGCTCCTCCACCTGCAGCAGGGCCCAAGCCCCTCATGGCCCAGCTGATGGCCCCGCCACAGCCCCCTCTTATGAGCTTCATAGGGCAGCCTCCGTACCCCTTTGCTCCTCCCCCGCCGCCACCTCCTACACCCCCACCCAGGAAGTAGAATTACAATACAGTCATGGTGCTTGGAATCCAAATCACCATGGTCTTCGAACCCCAGTGTTTATCAGTGTGTAACTGTAACGTTACTCCCCTGAAAGGGTGTTTAGAGTTGCCATCCTGCCCTTACCTACCATGGTAAGAAGGCATAAGTCAAGAGATTTGAGGTAAGGACAAACATATAGCTACATGTTTTTGTACTTGTTTGTTTCGCGATGATTTTAACTACATCTGAAAATATATAGTACTCCTGCATGATACACTTTTCGCTTTTCATGTGTTCAAGAGTAGTCCGTGCGTGGCCAGAAAAGGATATTCTGAATCTGAAGCTGTGACTCTTTGGTATTAATTGGCACGACAGTTGATATTTCCATTTGCGATTTACTCTAAATGGTGAGGTTCTAGTCCTTTAGTAACAAATGCTAAAATGTGATATTTCTTTGTTGCCATGTAGAACTCTGTCAGCTATGCTTTCTACTTCTCTTTTGGGGAAGTGAATGTTGCATTATATCATTCTCTATTATTCTATAACTTTTTCTATAAACTGTTTAGAAACTGTATGGCTATACCATTTTCTTCAGATTCATATTAAAACTATATCAGGAGAATTTGGGAATGATAATCACAGACACGTGTCATAATCCCATCAGTCAGCACATTGAGTGTTGCTTTGTGAATGTTTAATCAACATTTTATTGGAAAGAGGTAATTCATACTTATGTTATTTTTCTACATTGCTTTATTTCACAGGATTTCAATAAAGTTTCTGAAACCAAAATCCTTGTAATTGTTGTACGGAGTACAGGATAGGTAAGCATGAGTGAACGTTCATTGACAACCACCAATAGACAAAAGTCAGTTTAAACCCCCGAGAAAAATAATAACTTTATTTCCCTTAAATACATATTTGCACTACATTCTCACCATTCCCCCATCAATATTTATTTGCTCTCTTTAATTATACTTTTTTTTGGCAAATGTACATAATTGCAGAACCATTATTATTTACAAAGTCAGAGCAGGGAATAGGTAGCCTGAGTCCCAGATCTGTTTGGGCTGTTTTACCAGCTCCTACAGTCATTGAGTTCACAAGACAGCACAAACAGATCTGGGACGCAGGCTAGGGAATAAAGGCAGGGAGGTGGAATGTGGAGGGGAGCTGCAGAATGGTGTGAGAGATGCAGCTGCTGCATGGTTGGGCCACTGGTATCTGCAATAGACAGGTGGGGCTGCTGGCTTTACTTCTAGCCAAGCACTAACATGGTACCTGATCTTAGTCTTCTATAAATAATTTTATTGGTTGAATCGGGTGTGGTACTACTTGACTGGAGCGGATATGATTGGTCGCCCCTAGATTGAACGGACGCATCATCAATGACCATATTCGTTTCACATCTCACACCAAAGGAAGCATAACCAAATTTCATAAGAAAATCAGTAGTCCAACTCCGAAACGGGGGAAAAAAATTGACAACCAAATTAGCATTGGTATGTAAAAAATAAATACCAAGATACATAAAGAACAAACTCTCAGCTTTAGGCACATATGGCAGATTTAAACGGTGTCAGCACTGACAACTCAGTACTGAACTAACGCCTCTCCCTTTGGGTCAACGTCAACAGCTGAAGGTGGAACAGAGGACAGCAAATGAGGGAATCATATTCATGTGCAAAACCAAACTAACAGGAAGTGCATGCATCGTGTAGTGGAATGAAATCACTTAAAGGGGGGGGGGGGGGGGCAACATACTGCTGTTTAGATCAAAATCAAAACATAAAACAATATGATATGTGATTTCAATAGAATGGATAAAAGCATCATAGATTGGATATTCCTTCACAGAAGATTGGACAGGACATACATTTGTTACAGCTTCCGACACCTACTGCCCAACTTACATAACAGTCACAGACCCAACTGGTCTTACACCGTACAAATAATAGAAAATAATACAATACTTTAGGACTACACTATTTGAGTGTCATATTTTGTGCAGAATAATGCTATCAGGCGTAGCCTGAGAGAAACCGTTCCACACACATTCAGTTTAAAAGGCTTCGACTTCTCACAGCAATGATTTGTTTTGGACAGATCACGTGAGGTGGTTATTATACAGTAATGCATTGGGGACTAAGGGCTGATTGTAGTACAGTCAATGGAATGAAGAAAAACACAAAATGGAGTATGAAAGATGACAACATGGGGTGGGGGATCATGGCTGGGACACATGGATGGCATAAGGGAGAAACTGCCCACAAATAACTTATCTAGCATCCACTTTCCCTGCCGATAATCAATCCATAACAAATGGGAAGACATAAGGGCTCGGACACACCAATAGCGTTTACCTGCCGAGTGTACTTAGCACCTCTGAACAGAGAACCGGAGGTAATTTGAAAACTGAGTGCAAACCGATTTTACATGTAGAATTACGTGAAAAAGTCGGTAGTCAGATGTCAACAGCACACATTTGGTGTGACCCTTAAGGGAGAAAATGATCCCAAATAACAGGTCTAAGACCAGATTTCCCGTAACCATCACAATGTAAAAACACCATCATTCCCTGGACCAGTGCCTGGGGGGACCTTCAACCTACACCTAATGGAAGCAGCGGATCAGGTGACAGGAAGTTGATCAGTCCCACTAAAGGTTCCCCCAGGTATCTGGAGGGGGGAACTGTTCTACATCGCCGGATTCGTCATGTGATTCTTCTCCCAGGTCAAATGTGAGCTTGTATCGCAACCGGACCATCTCCTGAAAGAAAGAACAGAACCATGTTAAGCTACAGGAAAGGGGACAGATCAACATGATTTCTGCTTGCACATGTTTAAGTTCTGTTGCCACGGTGACAGTTTGTCATCTCAGGGCTTTTCACAGCTACAAATGAGATGCTGACTGGGCAGTTTCTTTTAAATGAGCATAGGTTAAACACCTTGGAAAGAAGGCGGGAGGAGTCTCTGTGTGTGTGTGTGTGTAGTACCTTGTGAGGATTGGCCAGCAGTAGGACCTGTGTGATGGCGGCTGGGGGTAAGATGGGGTTGAAGGCTGGAAGCTCAGTTCCTGAAGGAGGCTGTAGTTTCACCTTCATCACCTAGAAATAGACAGGAGGAGAAACACATTACACTCAAACTACAGTCACAACTCAGCGCACATAGGTTACCGCAGAACACACCTAATCAGACAGAGTGGAAATTAGGGACAAACAAATGATAGAGGTAGAAGATGGATCACCAAGGCAAATTAGAGAGAGGGGGGAGGGGTTTAGTGAGAGATGACAGAGACAGGACCAACCTTGGGTACTGCAGACTGGAAGCGGATGTTGGTGACTGGTATGGGTGCGGAGGACAACATGGAAATTATCACTACCAGCACGTCCGGCCGAGAGGGAGGAGAGTCACGGGCAAAGTGGAACAGCACCCGCAAACTGTGCTTGTCAAATACAGTCACTGGTAACAAGCTGCCTAGAGGACAGACAGAGGCTTAGGGTTAGTTCATGCCCAGCCATCACCATGTCTGGAGGTATGTTGCAACACAGGTAATGGCTGGGTATGTTATAGTTATTATTTGGAGTCTGGTTTGGTATTTTTCTTGCTAACGTTCAAAACAACCATACAGTAATACAGATTGATCAGACAATTGGCTTACTTGGCTTGATTGATTCCAAGGGCACAGTCACGTTAGCTAAGGAGATGTCGTTCTGGGGGGCTGGGGTAGGAGGCCCGGGGCTGGGCAGGGAGTCTAGGAGAGACCCAGGCTGCTCAGAGGGGAAGGCCAGGACAGGGCTGGGGGTGGAGGTGCTAGTAGTGTTGGTACTGGACTTGGTCTGGAGGTCTCGCAGGGTGGGTCTGGACTGGGGCTGCAGTTTATCCCTGTGAGAGGGAGAGAGAGCAAGGGGTCAGCTTTTTTAAGAGAAAACAAGTGTTTACGTTACAGATTAGCAGCTGCCTCTCTGGCTTGCAGTGTTTACCAATTGACGTGCTGCGTCCCCGGGGGTAGGGACTGATGCAGCAGGGTCTTGCCCAGCAGGTCTAACTCATCCAGGGCTTTAGGGGAAGCAGCGGGGGCCCCCCCTGATGGAGCCTGGGGGATAGGGGTCACGGACGGTAGCAACACTGTTGCAGTAGGCACCGCTGGGACGACTGGCTCTACACTGTCAGAACACTGCGCAGAAAAACACTGTGTTAGGGACATTTTGTGTGTGTGCGCATGAGTCATATGCTGACAACTCTCTCACCTGAAAGGAGTTCCAGTCTCCCGACTGAGGGGTGTGGGTAGAGTTGGGCGTTACGTCATTGAGTCCTGAGTGAAAACAACGATAGAAAGAGGCTGTCGACACGAACCGAGAGGGAACACGATGCATAACCACAGTTGGACGAGTCATGGCAAGTTGGAAAATAATTGGGCAATTTAATAAGAGTAAACAAGCTAGCGAAACGACATTCAGAACTGCTGCTTACCTAGTGACATGAGCTCATCATCTAGCAGGCTGATACCCAGTTCTTGTGACGGGGTCTGTAGTGAGGGGGTGTCTGGGTAGGAGGGAAGTCCAGTGGGCGAGGTGTCTAACCCTGTCAGGTCTAGGAGGGCTGTGCTACTTCCTGTGGAGAGATCAAACGTCAGTCTTTGTGATCAAATGTTTTGAAACTACTGAACAAAACACATCTGTGAAAGTGAACAGGGAAACAACCTGGTTGATTATGCTGGATGTCCTGAGGTTCAGTCTGTGCATGTGTGAACATGATGGGAGTGTGTAGAACAGTGTGTCTGCCCCTCAGATGCCAGCAAGTTCAGGTCGTGACCCTACAGAGGTCCTCGCTCTCACCTGGTAGTATGGGCATGGCTGTGCTGTCTCCGTTCACCTCTTCTCCCTTCACCAGCTGTCTGTACAGGTTGATGACCTGAGTCAGGCTGTCGTTGGCCTGCAGGATGTCAGCTGGCGTAACAGAGACGTACACAGAGGTGAGCTATGCAATGCGTCGATACAGAACACTACATAACCATATAGTACTGTCTAACAACCGTATAGAGGATGCATCACTCTTCAGCCATTTTGAATCATGCCTCTTGTATTGATCACACTATATGTATAAAACAAAGAAGGCCCGCACACTGTTAAGGCTCCCAATTCACTGCTTTATTGACAACGTTTCGATCCAAAACGGGCCTTCTTGTTCTATACCAGTATTCTTTATTAGCCCAGCACCTATGTTTTTAAGAATGTGCGTATGACCAAACTTTTCTATCACACTATATGGAAACATAAGATTCTCACCCAAGGCCTCATCGTTGTCCTCTGTGTCGCTAGCCAATCGGAACAAAGTAGGCCTCATCTTTTCACAGCTCTGGTATAGGTCCTGCAAACACAAACACATTTAGAAATAGCCCATTGCACACACACACCTCTAGTGGTGTTGCTCTGTGCTAACCTTGATGAGTTCCTGATTGCTCTGGGAGCTGCTCTCCTTGCTATAGTCTCCCAGTAGCTGGGTCAGCAGGCCCACACTCTCCTTCACCTCCTGGATGGCGTTCACACGCTTAGACACCTTCTCCATTCGCTTCTGGTCCTGGGAGGACCGTAACAGAACACACACACTCAGAACACTGCAATCAAATAAAAACTTTATCCCATAAAATAAAAGCTGGAGCGCTCTGAAGTCTGCATAGGTTATTTTATTGCAGGCATATACAGTACAATTATGAGAGCAGTTGTAGGGATAGTAGATCACAATCGTGAGGGAGTTCAGAATTCAATCCATAAAAATCATTAGAAGTGCTTTGACGATATGAAGGGCTCGCTGTTTACTTAGCGTACGAGTAATAAATCGACTGCGTTGTGAATGCAATAGGCCTATATGCATTGATTGACTCCCACCCAAACAAACACACAATCACGCAGACAGGAGTAAAAAGAGTAGGACACACCTCCTGCACCATTTCCTTAATGAGTTTGTTTGCTGCTCTTAGATCTTCAGGGTGAGTGCTATTCAAAAGCCGAGACAGCATCTACAAAGGAAGGGAGGGAAGAGGAAGGAAAAGAGTGGAAAACAGGAGGAGAGAGGTAAAAGAGGGAGAGCAGGCCATTAGGGAATACATGAAAATTACAGTGGAAGAATGGAAAGACATCAATTCAAAACGTCCACTAATGTCATCTCTATTGACAAAACTCAAGGGGCTGCTTCATTGTCATCTTTACCTTGGACTTCTCCTCATCCTCAAAGATGACGCTCTTAGTTCTGGGCGGAGGGGGTGGGAGGGGCTCATCAGGAAGTACCGGGTCCTGCTTCACAATGCCTGGAAGAGAGCAGGGAATCCCATCCATGTCACATGAATAAACAGCCTGTCACCGGCACTCCCTACAGTACATCATGTATATACCGTAGGTTTCCGGCATGTTGGTAATAACATTGTTTTCCCCATGAAGTTATTGTAAACACAAGCAGCGTAACCAACGGATTTAGGGCCAGGCTAAGAAATATTGTTGGCTGTCACTCCCTGGAGCAAAACACTTAATTACATAGTGCTCAAGTTATCTTCCATCATACTAAACAAACAGCCATACTAAACAAACAGTTTCTCTCTCTCAATTAGACAGACTAAGTGAAAAAAAATAATCATTCTGGATGCAGACTCAGGAGTTTCAATATGATTTTGTCTTATGTTGGTGCATAAACTATAAAAAGAAGAAGTGAGATTGACATGGGGCGGCAGGGTAGCCTAGTGGTTAGAGCGTTGGACTAGTAAACGAAACGTTGCAAGTTCATATCCCCGAGCTGACAAGGTACAAATCTGACGTTCTGCCCCTGAACAGGCAGTTAACACACTGTTCCTAGGCCGTCATTGAAAATAAGAATTTGTTCTTAACTGACTTGCCTAGTTAAATAAAGGTCGGGAAAAAATAATATGGACAAAATACTATTTATATCAGGATCACACGTTAGGGGAACATACAGATCACTCATTGTATTTTTTTGTTAACTCCTGAAATGATCATACAGTTACAGTACTGTAATAAATCATATGATTTAGCCATATTCCTCATCCTGAAGTTCCATCATAGTGAAAACAATGAGAGTTGATAGAAAAGGATCATCACAGAGAGAACGTTTTATTTGACTCCTATTCTTTCTAGGTGTGTCATCACTATTAAAGCTCACCTTGTTTCTTCAGCATCTGGTAGGCGTCTGCTATCTTGGGCTCGTCAGGCAGACCCACCGTCCAACTGAACATCACCTCCAGAACCTTCTTCTTCACTGGCTCTGGGGCCCGAGTACCCAGGTACTGCACAGGAGACGAGATTTAGGAACATCAAAAACAGACAGAATGGAATACTGTGTTTTGTTTGTTTATAAAAAAGGGGTCGAGTTACATAAAGGATTGTTCCATTTGATTTCAATCAATAGTTGTCCGCACCCTTTTAGATTTGACCAAAACTTTCCATACATATTTGCCCATGGTAGAAGGTAGAAGTGGTCAGAAGGTAACTTATTGGACCAAAATGTCAAAACATTCAGGTGCTCAAAATTGACCCATTTTGCATACCCCACTTCAACCATGGGAAAATATGTATGGGATGTTTCATTCAGATCAAAACAGATGCAGTCAAAAAGTGATTTCATTCAAATGGAACCCTAAAGAAATAGCCCTCCAGACAGTACCTTAGGTGAGACCACCTTGATGAGCTCGTTGAGGAAGCGGAATTTGCCCACTTCATTGTGGAACCTCTTCCCACAGTTCTTCATGCACATCTCTAGGACCTAGGGACACATATATGTTATGATACTGCTGGTGGTGGGATCACTTACAATAAGCATATTCTGGCTAATGGAGATGTCAGTGAGCATGTCAAACAATACGTTACCCTGATAACGGTAAACTCACCATTAGTGCTTGCATGGCCTCCCATTCTTGGGGTGACTGGATCTTATGGGCCAAAAGTCTGGTAGCCAGTTGAGGACTAGGGGGGAGGGAGGGGACATCAAATAAGAGTACCTGTATGGTTTGCCATATGTTTAAACATGTTGAGGTACTAACTGACAAAGCAAGCCTATGACCATTCTCCACATGTTGGTCCTTCTTACCCTTCAGGCTCATTGTTGAGCTGTTCACAGAAGCCCTGGATACTGTCCCAGTCCGCCTCCTTGTTCAGAGGGTTGGTGGCTTTGTCTGGGGAGAATAAAAGCAAATTCCAGAACCTGGGGCTTATCAACATTTTCAAGGGTTTCTCGCTACCCTAGAACCAAATGCACAAAGAAAGTTTTCGTGTTTACTTGCTGCAAACGTTAGCAGAATGACTCCTCCCCAATTTATTTGCCCATTGACACTTAGCCACTGGATAATGTGGCTATTTAGCTTAGCCAGTCTGATTCACCAGTTTCAAAGTCGGACTTTGTTGTATTTGTAACACATTGCGTATTAAGAACACCTAAAATAAACGATATTCGTGCTTGTCAATGCATTATTCTGCGTAAACAATACAGGGGTGAGGTCTGTTTTTGTTCCGACCTTAGTAGCGCTACGTATAGCACACTAGCTAGCACTTTGGATAAAGCATCATCATCACTGTGACGTTCGTCCACTGCACATACAACAATTATACTCATAACACTACAACTACAGGGCATTCTCTACCTCAGTTTTCTGAAAGTAAATTGGTCACGTATTGAGTCGTTATAGCAGTAAAAGCATCGTATGACTCACTGACGCGAGACTCCAAGCTCTCCTCCTCTGGCGGCGCCGCCATTTTCGGGGATTCCGATTATCTGGCAGCTATCGCGTTACTTTGCCAGTCTCATGCAACGACGTGGGTGTCATCATATCAAGCCATTCTTGGTAGTCCCTCTACTACACGGTTGTCAAGGATAAAAACTGAGGTGCGTGATGATGCATTTTATGACCGAAATCATCTTGCACCAAAAGACTCCATGTCAAGTCATACTTTCCTCTTTTGTTGATATTTCTTAATATAAAATAAAACAATGTCAAGTCATACTGCCACATGTCAGCCCAAGACCTGCTGCTCTCATCCAAATACACAGACACCATAACTCTATGTTATGTACGATCATCTCATCTTCCATGATTGATATTCCAGGATGTTTATGTCACTTTTCTACACAGATACCACGAAAAGGCACAAAGTTCTATGTTTCGTCGTCACATGTAAAGGCTCCATCGGGAGAGAGACAGATACATTGCGATAGAAACACACCCAGTAGGCTAAAGCCTTCTGGCAGTTGCCCATGGTATATTTGTTTTTTTTTAATGACTGATATACCTGATCCTTCTCTGTCTCCACAAAGTGTGTTCTCAACCCCCAACCATTGATGACAAGCCTGTGCACTAATCTGCTCCTAATAGCACAGAAACTGGAAACATAAACAGCAATATGCAGTTAGAGTTTCACTTATACGTCTATTAAACTCCACAGAGAGGAGGAGAGACCAACAACATATTCCATAAAAGTTGTCAATTTGTGAGTTTGTGTAGCTGTCAACAACAGACTGAGTGTGTGTCCTGTAATTATAGCGGCCAAGAAAGTTGCCCAAAATATATTTAACTGCTCCCTCTAGCGAACACAGGAGTAACGTTGTTGAATTCGTTTCATTTTAACAGCAGGCAGCCGAAGCAAGGCTTGGCAGAATGGTCGGCTGTCCAGATTACAATTAATTTTCCATGATACATTTAATTAACCATCATCGCCATCCAAACACAACTGTGCGTTTGATAAATGTATCTTCTGTTTTGGCGTCAAGAAGAGAGAGAAAAAGCGCCTTGTTCTGGAGTCTGACCGGTATAACGACACAGATGGGACTGCACCATATAACAAGCAACGACGTTTCCCATTTAAAGTTTTGGATGAATGCTTCAACATAAGGATTGTAACTGAGTACACACGAATAAGGGACGTGTTTCATATTATTTTATTGACACGTTTCAGGTCAATGAATGTGTTTTTCCAAGTGAACATGGCTAGTTAGCTTCAGCTAGCTAACTCGCTAAAAGGCTAACTGCATCAATCTGAAGCAGGGTTGAGATGTTCGTCTAAATTTGGACCGAAGCTAGCTAATCCAGGTAGCTAGCTAGCCACTGACAACGTTTCTGTGACAAGCTGTCAAACCCATTGTATGTAGGATTCTTGTTATATGGTGATTATTGATTGTGCGTGTTGGGAAAACTTGCAGATCGAAACTTTGATCACATTTGCTGGCGGAGTTGTGGAAACCAATGTTTCATTGACATCGCAAAGTTAGCCTGCTCGCTACCAAACGTGACTACTATCCTCGACCAGTCAATGGAATTCCGAATGAGTCATTTCGGGTGTTGTCCTCCAAAATTCGAAAAGCAGGAGGACAGCTTCTAGAATCCTACAAAAGCTGATTTCTCATCACGCTACACGTGGGATGAGACCTATATCGAAAGGAATACAATCTGAATGTTTCCGAACATGGGGTCTTTAAAAGCACTTCAAGAATGGTGTCGGATACAATGCGAGAGTTACAACGATGTAGACATCAAGAACATGTCATCTTCTTTCCGGGATGGCTTGGCATTCTGTGCCATAATCCACCGATATAGACCGGATTTGATGTAAGTATTTAGTTAGTTTCAATAAACGTTGAAAAACGTTCTCCACTTCTTCCCAGGCCTAAACAAGATGATCTTGTCCCTCTGAAACAATAAATATTTAGAAACATAACACGCCAGCAACAAAGTGGGTTTATTTACATCAGGGCAAAATGTCAATATTGACAAGAATTCTAAAATAACAATGGAGCTCACTAACTCATCAAGAATTTAACAATTTGCTCCAAAATAGGATCACTAAGTACAATGTTGCAACGTGCTGTTACAATGTAACAACTGTTAACAACATAACTATCTGGGTGCTGAACTTCGATACAATGCATGACTGCTGATTTCACTGTAATCTAATCCTATCAGGACACTCAAGTACACTCTGTGTTCCTGGTCAAACTCTAGGCCAAATTAACTGATCTAGTTCTTGCCTAGTTAAATTTTTACAAATCTAGCCTATAACTAATAATAATATCATGGGGTGGCAAGTAAGTGCTCTCAGACAGAGCCAGACCACCTTCGGAATGATGTAGCCAAGGAACTAAGTTTGTCCTCACCTTCACAGAACTGTGGAACGGAAACCCTTTGAACTCGATCAAGATCATGTCACTTCAACATGAAACTAAATATAGGGAGGAAGTGCCCTCTAGCTTGTGTTGCTGTTTATCATTTTGGCACCAGTGTTTGTGTGCAGAAAGATATGTTTTGCTAACCTACATTGCCTTTCGCCACAACAATCAGTGTTCCACCAACAACGTTGTTGTGAGCTATTACAGCCAGCAAACCTAGGCTTGACTTGTAGTCCAGGCGTCATTGCAGAGACTGTTTCTAAGCAGCGTTAGAAAAGGGAAAACCAAGGGTAAGCCAAGTGTGCTGTACAGTATCTAATGTGGGTTGACGGGTCTGGCCCTGTCTGTAACAACACACCCCTTTTCCTGTGTGGGACTCGCACACACTGCAGTCGCAGAACAAGGGCACAGTTAGGCCACAAACTAACTGCATTAAAATGATTGCGATGATGGGCTGCAAGGAGGCGGAAGATGGTAAATAGAACTGCCTTGGCTGAGAGTAGGAGTGAGCAAACGATGATGCCTCCCATTCAATACAGTACAGATGATTCAGGTACAACCATGCACCCTGTACTGTAACTTTGCTGTGTACAGCAGATGTCACATGTTCTGTGTCCATGTCCTTCAAAGTGTGTGAAAACCAAGCTTGCATGACCTGCATGCAGGATCTCATACACGATGCACCAGTACTACCCACTGCACCTATCCTGGCTTGTGTGTGTGACAGGACATGAGATCACACAGCGTGACCTAAGCCTTCAACTACTACATACAGTAGAAAGGGAGTGAGTGAGTGCAAATTACACCAGATATGTTACAATACATCTTCCTCTATGGTTTAAAGGCTGAAGATCCAGCTCTACCTCTGTCTCCTGAGCTCAGAGCTATTTGGCCAGGCAGCCTCATCAGCCAACCAGCAGCGCTGCAGTGGCCTGGCCTCTCTGTGACTGTCTTCAGTCTGATCCAGACAGACAGGCCGTCAGGGTAATCTGCAGCAAGGGGCCTCCTCCTGCCAACCTGCATTTAGCTCTCATGCTACTCTAGCCAGCCGGTGTACAGTACTGCACAGCGATGCTACTCCAGTTCTTATCACTGACAGCGTTCAGCACGCCACTGTACTATATAAATGGCTTATCTGACAGAAACCTAGTAATGTCATTCAGGATCAGACCGGGTCCAGTTCTCTCTGACTGAAGTGGCTCTTGGTTCAGGGTTAATAAGCAAGGTGATTAAACAGAAGCTATAAGCCTGACCAAGGTTGGGTAGCTGCAACTGGTATTATTTCCTCAGTACCAACAATAAGCCTTATTCAGTAGATCCATCGATGGGTTCAGACAGATTGGCCCATATCAGTTATTATTCCGTCACTATTGACCTCAGTTTCATGTGATTTCGGTGCCACTACGGTCTCCTCGTGTCAGACGTGTTTTGTTTGATCTGTCATTCTCCCCTGCACATGACGCTAGTGGCCTCCGTATTGTCTCTCTTTTCCCCTTTTGTGTATTTCACTTCCCGTTTCCACCCTGACACAGTGTTCTCTACCTCTGTGTTTCTCAGTTGAACCTTTCTGATGGGTTTTCTCCCACACCGTGCAGCTCACCCACCCAGACGGTTCAACATGTCTCCTCTTTTCTCTTTATACTGTCCATGCAGCAACATCACCACCAAATATGCTGAGGACATTTGACTACATGCTGTGTTTTGTTGTTAACCACCAGAGCATGTAGCTTAAAGCAGACCATGTAGCTTAAAGCAGACCATGTAGCTTAAAGCAGACCATGTAGCTTAAAGCAGACCATGTAGCTTAAAGCAGACCATGTAGCTTGTTGGCAGCGACAGCAAGTCCACTCACACACAGTACAGGACTTAATCGTGAGGATGGTTGACACACCGGTGGCGATGGCAGGCCCCTCATCGAAAATCAGCTTGTGAGCAGGGCAGCAATACTTGTTGGATTAGGTTCTCAGTGCCTCATCCTTCCATGTCATGGTCTGCAGTGTTTCTCCCCCAAAATGTGCAATGCTTGCAGAAGGAGTGGGTTAAGTCGGTCTGGAACTGTTGGCAGAGAGAAAAATGTGCTGTTTTTCCAGTAAATTTCTTGCAATTCTATACATTTTTCCATGGAGCCGAGAGAACATTTTGCAGTGTGAAAATGAATTTCCTTCAATTATACACATTTTGCCATGGCTGATTCTGTGTTCTTATGCCCAAACATTCTAACAAAATCAATCAGGGCCCCATGTACCCTAACCCTGTGTGCCCCATCACTGATCCAGCCATGCCAAACATATCCCCATCTATTGTTAGTAGAATTTTTGTTTCTCCCTGACTGTTTAGCTTTTATTGATTTCTTGTTCTCAAAGATTATATTCTAAAAAAAATGTGATAGGTCAATTATTTTCTAAATTTTTGTTGTTGTGGCAACAACAATTTAGTTGCTGTTAAATAAGTACATGGGAAGCATTGCTCTGATCTGGCCTGTCAACTGTTGAAGCACTGAGGGGCACCACTCCAGAGACTCCAGTGTTACTCAAGGACGATTTGGCAGTGGCAGTTGCTGCACTTTGCACAACTTTGAGTAATAGCAGACTGGGCTGTAGCATTAGCGCTTTAGCACCCGTAGGCCTACAGCAGAGTGGCAGTGTGTGTGACGTAGCGCTAGGCTAAGTGCATTTGGGGCCATGGGAGTCAGATTAGGGGGAGAACAGAGCTCACTTTGTGCTATGGGCTGCCTCATACCAGTCTGTGGGCTTACTGTGCTCTAGGCAGTCTAATACTAGTCTATTGGCTGGCTGTGCTATAGGCAGTCTCATACCAGTCTGTGGGCTGGCTATGCTATAGGCAGTCTCATACTATTCTGTGGGCTGGCTGTGCTATAGGCAGTCTCATACTATTCTGTGGGCTGGCTGTGCTATAGGCAGTCTCATACTAGTCTGTGGGCTGGCTGTGCTATAGGCAGTCTCATACCAGTCTTTGGGCTGGCTGTGCTATAGGCAGTCTCATACCAGTCTGTGGGCTGGCTGTGCTATAGGCAGTCTCATACTATTCTGTGGGCTGGCTGTGCTATAGGCAGTCTCATACCAGTCTGTGGGCTGGCTGCGCTATAGGCAGTCTCATACTATTCTGTGGGCTGGCTGTGCTATAGGCAGTCTCATACTATTCTGTGGGCTGGCTGTGCTATAGGCAGTCTCATACTAGTCTGTGGGCTGGCTGTGCTGGTGAGGTTTCCTGTATCCAGACTGATAATCAACAGGTTGGTGTTTTTTCTATTTCCCTTCTTTAACAGAGCAGAGACTTTGCGTCCAAAAGCAACTCTCAAAAGTTCTAGGATGCGTCCCAAATCCCACCCTATTCCCTACATAGTGCACAACTTTTGATCAGGGCCCATAGAGCTCTGGTCAAAAGTAGTGCTCTACATAGTTCCATTTGAGACACAGACCCAATTTTACGGCAGGATGTTAACTGGTGGGAACATGAGGTTTAGTTCCCTGCTCCAGGCCCAGTCAACCAGCCACCTACTCATTACTGCTGTGTTGAGCCAACCTGCTGTCCTTTCATCACAGTGGGGTTCACCCATAAAACACTGTTGATGTTGATGGGTGCTGTGGCCCCATTCTCAATGAAATATAGAGGTAACTGGTTGTGTATGGCCAAACACTGTCTGTCGTTCTGTTCGGATCCTGATGTTGTTTGATGGGCCATCACTCAAGACTTTTCAGATCAAACCAACTAACCCCACCCCCCAGATAGTTAGGCCTGTCATTACTTAGATGCACTAAGCAAAAATCGCTCCGCCATTTCCTGGTTGCTAAAATTCTAATAGTTAGCCTAATTTCAGTTTGTGTGACAAAACAAACAGTCATTGCGTAGGGAATCATTGTACCATCTAAACCACTTTGAAAAATATTTTCCATAACCCAAAATATAGTATTTTCAGCTGTTTGAAGCTGGTGTACAAAACCCAAAGTAAAAGACGCAAAAACAAAACTTCAGAACGGAAGCATAGAAATAGCACTTATAGAACATATCTACCACTTCTTAGACATGCTTTCAATGGGAATCAATCTATAACTGATCTATAACTCAAATTTCTATGTGAATTTGGTCGGGTTGCCCAAAAAGTGACATATTATAGCTTTAATATGCTATATGGGTTATTTCTGGTCTGGTTAGATGCTCACCCTTTTACCTAACAATAGCAGTGTGATCTCTCATAATTTGACCGTAGTCTTGTGATTGTATCTATGATTTAGAGTAGGTTATTTGTTTAGATTTTAAATGTTGTCTTTTTCCCCCCTGTCATTCTAGAGACTTTGACTCCCTCTCCAAAGAGAATGTCTACGAGAACAACCGTCTGGTGAGTCACTAGAACACATATCACTTCTCCACACACGCAGACACACTCTAATAGCCTTGGCCTAGATGTAATGATTAGTTGTGAACCAGCTAGTGACTTCATGTTGCCGAATACTGTAATTAGCTGTGACAAGTCAGTTATGGTCGTTACTCTGGTTCCCTTCTCTGTGTCTGTGGTAGGGTATGTATTGGGTGAGTTCTGTAATGCTAGAATACAGTGTAGCCAGGTTATAGGCCTACTAGTGTCTATGAGAGGGTGAGTGTTGTTTTGGAAGGTAATAGAGATGAGTAACAGATGTCACGTGGGTGAGACAGTGGAGCAGTGTCTGCAGTTAGTTGGTCAGCTAACGATCATACATTTTCATCTGTCTCCGTCTGTCTGTCTTTCTGTGTCTCTGTCTGTCTGTAGAGAGCATAGTTGTTTATTGGTTCCTGCCGGAGCCTGACATGTGAAGGGGGGAGGGAAGGAGAGAAGGGGGGGAGCGAGAGCAAGCAAATGAGGACAGGAAAGAAAGACAGAACAGTTAACCAAAGGGAGGATATGAAAAAGAAATAGTCCTACGCTATCGGTTTGTTTGTAGCAATCATTTAAATAACAAAGCCACATATTTGTTTATCAACAACGGCAAAGGTGCCAAAATAACATTGCCCTGATGTTGAGTAGACCTTGGTTAGCCTACTTATAGCAATCCTCAAACTGAGCTTGAGTGTTGTCTACTGAATGCTACTAGTTACATTTCTTTCCAATTATCCAAGAGCTTTGTCAGGGTTGAAGCAGTTGGTGGTCGACATAACTGTTTGTTTCACTGGCAGCATGTCGGATATCTGTGAACATTTGCAGTGATTCACTGTAGCTACAGCATTAGCCTGAGTTAGCCCGAGACAGCCTAATCCTGAACCCAAACACGCAGCATGCTAAACTTAAGCTAGGTGATTAACGTCCAATCACTGTCTACACGGTAGATTTCAGTTGTTCCCCTGCGTTTGTTTACCATTGTTTCTCAGACTTATCTGACTCCTGATAATCCTTGAAGGTTTTAGTCATCATGGGACGTTGTGTTTCGAGTTAATTGCCAGAGTTGATCTTGCTGCTGGGATAGCATTCAGCTCAACTACTGTCTGCAAGCTGTCGTTGTTTTGACTGAAATTACATTTGATGAATATGTCTGTTTTTCACATGCAAAAACAGCTCCCGTTCACTGGTTTGTTTAAATGTACACCGTTTGTAACAGTTTGTTTACATGTACACAGTTTGTTTACATGTACACAGTTTTGCATCAATTGTGGCCCTGTTTACTGAACAGCTGCCAAGTGATTGTATTATCCCCAGTGTTTTGTAACCTGATCAGCTCTGCGTCCCAAATGGTACCTATTCCCTACATATTGCACTACTTTTGACCAGAGCCAAATGGACCCTGGTCAAAGTAGTGCACTATATAGAGAATAGGCTACCATTTGGGGCAGAGAACTATTAAGGCCTTCATTTCCTCAGTGGAATTTTTCATTAGGCAGATGGTTATCCAACCAACAGTATTCTGGCAGGCTTTAACATTTAATTATGACCAAATAACACAGAGGTTTTTGAAGCAGGGGGTCAAGTGTACACAGGCGCGTGCACACACACACACACACACACACAATAAAAAAACTGATGTCTGTTTTCACATTGTCTTTCTCCATTCTTTCCCTCCCTCCCTCCCTCCTTCCTTCTCTCCCTCCTTCCCTCCCTCCCTCCTCTAGGCGTTTGAGGTGGCAGAGGAGGAGCTGGGAATCCCTGCTCTGCTGGACCCAGAGGACATGGTGTCCATGAAAGTGCCTGACAGGCTGAGCATCATCACCTATGTCTCCCAGTACTACAACTTCTTCACCAACAAGTCCCATGGTGAGTAGTACAGCTCTGGGGTTGGAGGGCCCAGACACTGTGAAAGCGCCAAATCCAGGACTGTGTTGTGGAATGTTGCAGATAGAATTGTCATGAATAGAGTTTACGTGATTTCTTTTACTATTTGTCAGAAAGGCATATTTGTTCTACATATTATAGTTCTATCTGAATGTTCCACAACAATCGCTTACTGACCAGTGGTCCAGTACTCCTGGGCCTTTAGTACACAGCTGTAACCTAAACGGTTCGCTGGCTGGATGAGAAGTGGTCCTGTGTTATTAGATGCGACAGTATTACTGACAGGCCATCACTGAGTCACTACTATACGATTGCATTTGTAACTGGTCTCTCAAAAGGCCCTCTGGGTTTTATAGTGCTCTGACGCAAATGAAAATATCTACAGTTAGCCAATGCATAAACTCCATTAGAAATTGACTGATACCATCTCCCTCCTGTAGCCAACCCCCCCTGCTTGAAGAGGTCCAGTGGTACAGGCCACATTGAGCCGGCCCAGAAGAGACCGGTGGCACCTCTGGAAGACAAAGTGGTTGAGCCCGAGGTAAGGGCTACGATGGTATCGGGAATCAGATGATGCATGAATTCATGTGGTAAAGAGGTCAATGGAATGCGACCAAAACAATGGAATTGCCATGGAAACACGTAGGGGAAAGGGCCGTAGGGGAAAGGTCCTGAATCTCCTCATTGCCCCGCAGCAATATTTGCCTACATTTAGGCTATTGTTTATATGTGTTGCTAGCTTCCAACCAGAACATTAAGCTAGCTAAGACCGACAACACAATCAAACAGACTATACGGCTACAAGTAGTGAATGGCGTTACAAACAGACTATACTAAACAAGTTAAATGTCTTACCTGTCTTACCTAGCTAGCTACGTGTAGCCTACTTGAACACCGGCTCCCCACAATTCCCCGCTGTCCCACGCCGAATAGCCTGAATCCAAAGGGCTCTTCTCACAGGCTCTATTTCCCAACGTGGGAGCACTGCGAACCGTAGGTCGGGATTTCTGACCTGGTGTATGTTATTTCTGTATAACAAAACTCCATGACAAAGTTGCCTCTTTTACACTGGGGGTCAATGGGAAATAATATTTTCCTTGTTATTACGTGGATATCGACTTGTAATATGCAGATATTCTGGATTTACGGATTGCGTGTATGATGTCATTCACGCGATTCTAATTCTAAGCCTTATTAATTTAAACTAATGGCTGCGTGGACCCCAGGAAGAGTAGCTGCTGCTTTTGCAACAGCTTATGGGGATCCTAATAAAATACCAAAAATACTACATTGATTTAACTTTTATTGTACATGCATGATAACTATAACGAATTCATTGTATTTGTTTAACATAACAGGGAAACTATTTGTGCTGGTATTTTGGCACGGACAAGACCCGGAAAATCACTGAAAACGTGTTCTATAAAACATTGACTGTCACAGTATCAGGTGTCAATGCTAACGTGTCAGATGCATGAATGGATTGTTGTCTGTCTATGGCATCTATTGGTGTGACCGTATGGTAGAGGTTGGGTACTCGTTGGTGTGTGAGTGTTTCGATAGAAGTCACGTTGTCCGTTACATCAAAGAGGTACGGGATTGAGTAATTCTATTGACTAAATACATTTTAGTCTAAACTTGTAGGATAGGCCATCTCAAAAATATGTCCTATAAGAGAGTATTCATGTGGACTATATCCTATAAGTTTAGCCTCCATTGTTTTTCTTTTAAAGATAGCCTTTGTATCCTGTCTCTCCCCTTCTTCCGCATGCCCTTTCTTCAACTTCCTCCCACCATCCCCCCATACCGGCCTCCTCCCTTCTTCCCCCTCTTTAGACAGAAATCCACTCCTCCTCTCCCTCCTCTTCCTCCTCTTCTTCTTCCTGGCCTCTGAACTCCTCCCCTCTCTCTGGTCCTGAGCCTAGACAGTAGGATGGGTGGGGGGCTAGGGGGATCAAAACCGTTAGGTCAGTCATTTTGAACTTTAACCTCTGTACATAGTTAGTGTCTATTTAACACTTGTTTTATACTACTAACGTTGTGTGCCAAGTTTGAACACTTGCTGCTAAACCCTGTGACTTTTAACTCCAGCTAAAAACACCTGCTAGAGTTTCTTACATCACTAGTACTAGTGTTCTACTAGACTTTCCTTGCTAATTAGCGGCTGGTTTGGAACTTTACGACTTTTCCACTTAATACATATCACTTTTTAATATCAAGACAAAGTTTTTCAGCGATTATAAAATACATGTAGCTAGTTAAGGCAATGACTCTAAGCCGAGGAGGCGATGGAAATATAACAGACTGGTTGTAGCTAGATAAGCAGAATGAATCCTCCACATCCTCGATCCTGACTCCATGTTTGATCTCCCCCCACCTCCCTCCCCCCTATCCTCTCCATCTCCCCCATCCCACACCCCCTCCACCTGCGACCCTCACCCCCTGGCCACCTGCCTGCCACGCCCGTGCTAGCTGAGCCTACCTGTTCCGATGGGTACGGACGGAGAGGTACAGGCGGGGGTGAAGCGTAGCACCCTCAGCAGCAGCTGCGCCGCCTGCCAGAGGCACGTCCACTTGGTGCAGAGGTTCCTGGTCGACGGCAAGCTCTACCACCGCAACTGTTTCAGGTGAACATCCGTTCAGTTACTGCATATCTGGTCTGCACAGCTACTACAACATACTGCTGAGTCTCTTTACTGTATAATTATGATTAAACATTGCTATTCCAGTGACTCAAAACAGACCGTTTATATCCTCTGTTGACATGTATTTCCAGAGTTTAGAGAGATTCAACTTATTTTTTACAAGTGTTTAAACAATGTGCTTACCACAGGGTTTGTCAGAGCCTATGTCAGACTATAGTCTGAATGTTGCCTCCTGCTCTCCTCTCTCTCAGGTGTAGGGAGTGTAGCAGCACTCTGCTGCCTGGGTCCTACAAGCTAGGAAACGAGGTCGGCTCCCTAGTCTGCACGCATCACTTTGCCAGGTCTGCCTTAGCCAATCAGAACGGCCGACCGGACCTAAGCAAGCGACCGACAATGGTTCCGTCCGTCAGGATTGGTCGACCCATGCTGCCTCAAACTTCTCCTCCTTCTGGGAGGGACCAGGCGGCAAAGACTCCGGCTCAAGAGACTCCGCCAGCAAAAGAGACTCCGCCCCAAGAGACGCCAGCAAAAGAGACTCCGCCCCAAGAGACGCCACAAAAAGAGACGCCCCCACAAAATGAGATGCCACCAAAAGACACTCCGCCACAAAATGAGACGCCACCAAAAGACACTCCGCCACAAGAAGAGACTCCACAAAAAGAGACTCCGCCCCAAGAGACGCCACAAAATGAGACTCCACCAAAAGAGACTCCGCCCCAAGAGACGTCACAAAATGAGACTCCACCAAAAGAAACTCCGCCCCAAGAGACACCACAAAATGAGACTCCACCAAAAGAGACTCCGCCCCAAGAGACTCCACCAAAAGAGACTCCTCCCCAAGAGGGCGTCACCAATGAGGATTACACCCCCACACCAACCAATGACTCTGACTCTACACCATATCCTATCTCAACGACAAAAACAGACTCTTTGAAAACAGAGAACGAGAGGGAAGACGGTGCAGGAGAAAGAGAGGTCAAACCTCCACCCTCCATTCCTCCCAACCCTTTCGATGACATCGAGGAGGAGGGGGAGGAGACTCCGAAAACAGCCAAAGACACAGCCAATGGGGTTATCCCTTCTACACCTGTCAGTCATCTAGGACTAGGGGACAGTAAGCCAGTCCCCATCCCTCGCCGCTTGTCACAGCCCTCCCCTCCACCTCGTCCCGCCCCCAGGGTCCGCCCACCCCGCGTTGACAACCTTGCGGTCAATGGTAAGTGGTCGATTAAGGTGATTGACAGCTGAAATAAGTTAGTGCTATTTGCTACTGTAGATCCTCAAATGAACTGTGAACTCCATCCTAATATAAAATATATGAAACCTCTTGATTTTGACTCTCAGGTGATCGTGGTGAACACAGGAGATGTCTTCCTCCAGCTCCCAGACCTCGAGAAAGATCACACTCCCCTGCAAGGTTCAGTATACTGACTAACCTATCTTTACTAGTCGACAGTGATTGGCCTACTTCATCTGTTTCTCTCCCAGTCTCTGTCCAGCAGTATTTGTGTGTTAATGCATGTTGATGTTTTCATGCACTCATCTGTCTTTGTTGTTTTGTCTCCCCCCTCCCTTTCTGTTTCTGCCTCCCCCACTCATCCTGTCTCTCAGCTCCAGTCTCTCCATCGATGCCCCCAAACCCCCTAACCCGCCCTGGCTGGCCCTCGTCCAATCCCAAGAACCCAAGAAGAAACCAGCACCTCCCCCTCCCCCTCCCCCTGGAGTAGCCACACCCCCACACACTGGTTTGTTATCTTCTCTAAAAGGGGAGGGCTCCAGACCACCCACGCCCCCTGCACCCGCCAACCCCTTCGATGAGGAAGTAGAGGAAGAGGAGGTGGGGTCAGGGGAGGGTTCAGTAGGAAGTTTGGTTTCTCCCACTGTGGTGGTGAGTCATCCGTGGTACAGCATCTCCCAGGCTGACCCAGACACGCCCCCCATTGGGGGTATTTCCTCCCGCTCTGCAAGCCCCAATGACTTCAGGTGCAAGAAACGCCCGGCGCCCCCAAAGCCTGTTCCAAAGGCCCCCGGCTCTAACTCAGGTCAGTGGGCCTTGATGGCAACAGGATATGATAGAGGTTGGTTAGAGAAGTGGTTCCCAGACCGGGGGACCTAGGACCTACCCACAGGGGTACTTGAGAAGACTTATCAGACCATAGACTGCCTGGTAAAATGTACTTCAGGGGTCCTCTGGGCAGAGCAAAATTCAGTTGGTACAGTAACCAAAAAAGGTTGGGAACCACTGGGTTAGAGCATTGGTCGAGTTGTAGCCACTTTACCTCAAATCATGTCGATTATGTGTCTTGTATGTCCTGCACAGCGCTGTGGTTTTGTTGTTGTCATTTTGAAAGTTACCATTCGATGTGTACACATGGATGTTCACAATGTTTTTCTTTCCATCCTCCTCCCATCCAACTCTACTTTGTTTTCCATTTCAACTTCTGCTCCTTTTTTCTGTTCTCTGATATCACTTCATCCCTCTCTTTCTTCAGCCCTTCCTCACTCCCAGCCCTCCTCTTCCTCTCCCTCTCCAGCTATTAGCATAGAGAGCCTATCCTCTGCCTCCGACCATAGCTCCTCCCACCCAGCTTCCCTAGGGGGCGGGGCCACGGGCGATCAGGACAACCCTTTCACCAAGAGCGTATCAGAGCCCTCCATCTGTGGGCCCTGTGGTGGCTCCACCCCCTCCACCTCAGCCAATCGCCTCTCTCCGAGCCCCTCCCCTCCTCCCCAGCCAGCCAATCCTAGTTCGGCTCCGGCCACTCCGCAGAGCAATCGGAGCGCCAGGCCCCCGCCGCCAAGACCTCCAACGACACCCAGCCCCCTGGCAGCATCAAGTGCTATCCCAGTTCCACCCCCCAAGGTAAGGGATTCTGGACTTTTCATTTTTTTCACCATGTAAAAATACATGAACTGCACTTCCAAGAACCTTTTAATGATACAAGATATTCAATGTAATGAGCTTTATACCTAACTAACAGATACTATGATCATTATTTAATACCTTGACATTCATCTCTGTCTTCTTCTCTCTACTTCCAGCGGACTTGTAAGGAAAACCCTTTCAACAGGAAAGCCTCTCCCTCCCCCGTTTCCTCCCCTAAAACCAGACCCCCTAGAGGCCCTCGCCCCGCCCGGCCCCCCGCCCCTGGACACGGCTTCCCCCTCATCAAACGCAAGGTGAGATTGTGAGGACACCACAGTCCGCTAAAGTTTGTAATTCAATGAGTCACTCGAGGATTCAGCATCAGACAGTCTTTTTTTTTTTATGGAATGCGGTGACAAGCCAGCAACAGTCTACTATTACTGCTATTACCATAGGCAACGGTATTGGTTATAGTTTGACTAGTGGCACTAATGTTTTCAAAGGAACAACTCAATCTGGATGTAAATAATGTGAACTGTACCATATTGTATTTTTTTTTTAAGATTGCAGTGCTAGTGTGTTTTGTGATGTGTGTGTGTTGTCCAGGTGCAGTCAGACCAGTACATCCCAGCTGAGGACATCCATGGAGAGATGGGAGAGCTGGAGAAACAGCTGGATGAGCTGGAGCAGAGAGGAGTGGCTTTGGAGAGAAAACTACGCGATAACCCCAATGGTAAAACTATCATATACACCTCTCAAGACTAGTCTTATGATATAGGGAGGTTGTGTGGTCCCAAATTAATCCTACCCCTGGACTAAGAAGCATGTTCAGTTGAGAGTCTCTATAAAAAAAATGTTTGGTCCAAGTCAAATGTTATTGGTCACGTTGTTTAGCAGATGTTATTGCGGGTGTAGCGAAATGCTTGTTGAAACTTCTGAGGCTGCATTCTCAGTTTAATAGTTTAATCTTTAGTTCAATAGTAAAGTGTTTAATACTAGGTTAAATAGTCAGTAGTTTAATAGTCTAATAGTCAGGTCAATAGTCTTAATAGTCAGGTCAATAGTCTAATAGTCAGGTCAATAGTCTAATAGTCAGGTCAATAGTCTAATAGTCAGGTCAATAGTCTAATAGTCAGGTCAATAGTCTAATAGTCAGGTCAATAGTCTAATAGTCAGGTCAATAGTCTAATAGTCAGGTCAATAGTCTAATAGTCAGGTCAATAGTCTAATAGTCAGGTCAATAGTCTAATAGTCAGGTCAATAGTCTAATAGTCAGGTCAATAGTCAGGTCAATGGTCTAATAGTCAGGTCAATAGTCTTAATAGTCAGGTCAATAGTCTTAATAGTCAGGTCAATAGTCTTAATAGTCAGGTCAATAGTCTTAATAGTCAGGTTAATAGTCTAATAGTCAGGTCAATAGTCTAATAGTCAGGTCAATAGTCTAATAGTCAGGTTAATAGTCAGGTCAATAGTCTAATAGTCAGGTCAATAGTCTAATAGTCAGGTCAATAGTCTAATAGTCAGGTCAATAGTCTTAATAGTCAGGTCAATAGTCTTAATAGTCAGGTCAATAGTCTTAATAGTCAGGTTAATAGTCTAATAGTCAGGTCAATAGTCTAATAGTCAGGTTAATAGTCAGGTCAATAGTCTAATAGTCAGGTCAATAGTCTAATAGTCAGGTCAATAGTATTAATAGTTTCATCTTCAGTCTAATAGTCAGGTCAATAGTCTAATAGCCAGGTCAATAGTCTAATAGTCAGGTCAATAGTCTAATAGCCAGGCCAATAGTCTTAATAGTCAGGTCAACAGTCTAATAGTCAGGTCAATAGTAAATAGTTTCATCTTTAGATCAATAGTCAGGTCAATAGTCTAATAGTCAGGTCAATAGTCTAATAGTCAGGTCAATAGTCTAATAGCCAGGTCAATAGTCTAATAGTCAGGTCAACAGTCTAATAGTCAGGTCAATAGTAAATAGTTTCATCTTTAGATCAATAGTCAGGTCAATAGTCTAATAGTCAGGTCAATAGTCTAATAGTCAGGTCAATAGTCTAATAGTCAGGTCAATAGTCTAATAGTCAGGTCAATAGTAAATAGTTTCATCTTTAGATCAATAGTCAGGTCAATAGTCTAATAGTCAGGTCAATAGTCTAATAGTCAGGTCAATAGTCTAATAGTCAGGTCAACAGTCTAATAGTCAGGTCAATAGTAAATAGTTTCATCTTTAGATCAATAGTCAGGTCAATAGTACCTGGACACGGCTTCCCCCTCATCAAACGCAAGGTGAGATTGTGAGGACACCACAGTCCGCTAAAGTTTGTAATTCAATGAGTCACTCGAGGATTCAGCATCAGACAGAGTCTTTTTTTTTTTTATGGAATGTGGTGACAAGCCAGCAACAGTCTACTATTACTGCTATTACCATAGGCAACGGTATTGGTTATAGTTTGACTAGTGGCACTAATGTTTTCAAAGGAACAACTCAATCTGGATGTAAATAATGTGAACTGTACCATATTGTCTAATAGTCTAATAGTCAGGTCAACAGTCTAATAGTCAGGTCAATAGTAAATAGTTTCATCTTTAGATCAATAGTCAGGTCAATAGTCTAATAGTCAGGTCAATAGTCTAATAGTCAGGTCAATAGTCTAATAGTCAGGTCAACAGTCTAATAGTCAGGTCAATAGTAAATAGTTTCATCTTTAGATCAATAGTCAGGTCAATAGTCTAATAGTCAGGTCAATAGTCTAATAGTCAGGTCAATAGTCTAATAGTCAGGTCAATAGTAAATAGTTTCATCTTTAGATCAATAGTCAGGTCAATAGTCTAATAGTCAGGTCAATAGTCTAATAGTCAGGTCAATAGTCTAATAGTCAGGTCAATAGTAAATAGTTTCATCTTTAGATCAATAGTCAGGTCAATAGTCTAATAGTCAGGTCAATAGTCTAATAGTCAGGTCAATAGTCTAATAGTCAGGTCAATAGTAAATAGTTTCATCTTTAGATCAATAGTCAGGTCAATAGTCTAATAGTCAGGTCAATAGTCTAATAGTCAGGTCAACAGTCTAATAGTCAGGTCAATAGTAAATAGTTTCATCTTTAGATCAATAGTCAGGTCAATAGTCTAATAGTCAGGTCAATAGTCTAATAGTCAGGTCAATAGTAAATAGTTTAATCTTTAGATCAATAGTCAGGTCAATAGTCTAATAGTCAGGTCAATAGTCTAATAGTCAGGTCAATAGTCTAATAGTCAGGTCAATAGTCTAATAGTCAGGTCAACAGTCTAATAGTCAGGTCAACAGTCTAATAGTCAGGTCAATAGTCTAATAGTCAGGTCAATAGTCTAATAGTCAGGTCAACAGTCTAATAGTCAGGTCAATAGTAAATAGTTTCATCTTTAGATCAATAGTCAGGTCAATAGTAAATAGTTTCATCTTTAGATCAATAGTCAGGTCAATAGTCTAATAGTCAGCTCAATAGTTTAATCTTCAGTTCAATAGTTAAATAGTAGTTAAATAGTTCAAATAGTTCAATTAACTTCCTTGTTCAGGGACAGAACAACAGATTTTTACCTTGTCAGCTCGGGGATTCGATCTTGCAAGTCCAACGCCACTAGGCTACCTGCCTCCCCAAAAGTCTACTATTCAGTTCAATAGTCAGATCAATAGTTTAATAGTCAGGTCAATAGTCCATATTTGTATCTATAGTATAATATTATCCATATTCCTGTTCTAGATGAGGAGGAGGAGACTTTGCTGGTGGACTGGTTCACTCTGATTCATGAGAAACACCTGCTGGTGCGCCGCGAGGCTGAGCTGGTCTACACGTACGTACCAGAGCCTCACCAGAGCCCGTGCTCATTGGCCCATTTAGCAGCTGTCTCTTTAAGATTCTCACACGATTTATTTCCTCTTGACAGGGCCAAGCAGCAGAACCTGGAAGAGAGGCAGGCTGATGTAGAGTATGAGCTGAGATGTCTTCTTAACAAGCCAGGTGTGTGATCTCACTTCCTGTTTGTGAATGGCATCATAGAGCACAAGGCCCTTGCAGCTACCTGGGATGGGAGGCTTGTTAACTGAAGTCCTGATTCCATTGTTGGACTGAATTCACTGAAATGGAACGGGGTCCAGAAAATAATCCACGTTTTAAATCACTGCGTTACTCTTCATCCTCCCCTCTTAATCCCTCCATCTTGTAGAGAAAGACTGGAATGAGGAGGACAAGGGCAGGGAGCAGGAGCTGATGACAGAGCTGGTCACCGTCATCGAACAGCGGAACCAAATCATCAACAACATGGATCAGGACAGGCAGAGGTAATCAATCACCTATCATCTCCTGTCTGAGCTCATCTAGAGCAGGATGGGCTAGTAGATGTCTGTTTTTCTTTTGGTGATCTTACTGTGCTTCTCCAACAGGGAAGAGGAAGAGGATAAGCTGGTGGCGACCATGTTGAAGAGAAAGGGTAAGACGAGACAAAAGCTTCATGTTTTGTTAGAACTCTCCCTTTCATCTTTCTTTCCGCTCGAAGTATTCACGCTTCTCGTCCATGTCTCCGTCTTCCCTCTCTCTTCTTTCTCCATCTCGCCCTTCCTCCAGACTTCCAGAAGGAGCCAGCAGCAGAGGGCGAGCAGCAGCAGAAGAAGAAGAAGAAGAAGGAGAAGTTTAAACCCATGAAGGTTCTGAAGAGGTTGAGTGTGAACCAAGGAAAAGGTGGCAGCCCACGCAAGGAGATGGCAGAGAAGGACAAGAGCTGAACAAGGTATGGAAGGAGGGAGGTGGAGGATGGATGGAAGAAAAGGAAGAGGGATACCATCCTTTACAGGGGGACATATCAGATGGAAAGAGCAAGGAAACGGCAGATGAAAACAAAACACGGTGAGAAGGAAAAACAGCCCAGGATTCTCACAGCTATGTTAGACTATAATGTGTGCAACCTGTAATTTGCTCCTCCTTCCTCTTGCTATAGCATATCCTTCTAATCGCTCCTCCCTCTTCTTACTGTAGCATATCCTTCTAATCGCTCCTCCTTCCTCTTACTGTAGCATATCCTTCTAATCGCTCCTCCTTCCTCTTGCTGTAGCATATCCTTCTAATCGCTCCTCCCTCCTCTTACTGTAGCATATCCTTCTAATCGCTCCTCCCTACCAGAGTATGTGAGCAGAGTTAAGCGGTTGGAAATCCGGCTCGTGCTGGCGATCCACCTCTTTTCAACTGCTCCGCAAAAAAAAAAAATCTGCGCTCACAGGGAAAAAAATGGCCGCTCCAAATTCGCCCCATTCATTAAAATCACAATTTAACCAACACCCATCTATTTTTGTGACTACCTTGACTTACCATTTGGTATTCAAGTAATGAAACCAAACCATATGATTTGAATTAAAAGTATTTGAATTAACAAATACGTTGGAATATGCCAAGCCTATTTCTTTTAGCATGTGCATATGGTACACCATCATGCTTTCGGGATGCGTGTCTTTTCAGATTACACAATTTGATTATTTAGTTGTGGACGCTAGATCGCCGCAATCCCTCTCTTGCTCTTGGTCCACATCTTGTAAGTCATCTTGATTCACCGCTCACATACTCTGCTCCCTACTGTAGCTCCTCGTTCCACTCCGCTCACATACACTGCTCCCTACTGTAGCTCCTCGTTCCACTCCGCTCACATACACTGCTCCCTACTGTAGCTCCTCGTTCCACTCCGCTCACATACTCTGCTCCCTACTGTAGCTCCTCGCTCCACTCCGCTCACATACTCTGCTCCCTACTGTAGCTCCTCGCTCCACTCCGCTCACATACTCTGCTCCCTACGGTAGCTCCTCGTTCCACTCCACTCACATACTCTGCTCCCTACTGTAGCTCCTCGCTCCACTCCGCTCACATACTCTGCTCCCTACTGTAGCTCCTCGTTCCACTCCGCTCACATACTCTGCTCCCTACTGTAGCTCCTCGCTCCACTCCGCTCACATACTCTGCTCCCTACTGTAGCTCCTCGTTCCACTCCGCTCACATACTCTGCTCCCTACTGTAGCTCCTCGCTCCACTCCGCTCACATACTCTGCTCCCTACCGTAGCTCCTCGCTCCACTCCGCTCACATACTCTGCTCCCTACCGTAGCTCCTCGCTCCACTCCGCTCACATACTCTGCTCCCTACTGTAGCTCCTCGTTCCACTCCGCTCACATACTCTGCTCCCTACTGTAGCTCCTCGTTCCACTCCGCTCACATACTCTGCTCCCTACTGTAGCTCCTCGTTCCACTCCGCTCACATACTCTGCTCCCTACTGTAGCTCCTCGCTCCACTCCGCTCACATACTCTGCTCCCTACTGTAGCTCCTCGTTCCACTCCGCTCACATACTCTGCTCCCTACTGTAGCTCCTCGCTCCACTCCGCTCACATACTCTGCTCCCTACCGTAGCTCCTCGCTCCACTCCGCTCACATACTCTGCTCCCTACCGTAGCTCCTCGCTCCACTCCGCTCACATACTCTGCTTCCTACTGTAGCTCCTCGCTCCACTCCGCTCACATACTCTGCTCCCTACCGTAGCTCCTCGCTCCACTCCGCTCACATACTCTGCTCCCTACTGTAGCTCCTCGCTCCACTCCGCTCACATACTCTGCTTCCTACCGTAGCTCCTCGCTCCACTCCGCTCACATACTCTGCTCCCTACCGTAGCTCCTCGCTCCACTCCGCTCACATACTCTGCTTCCTACCGTAGCTCCTCGCTCCACTCCGCTCACATACTCTGCTCCCTACTGTAGCTCCTTGTTCCACTCCGCTCACATACTCTGCTCCCTACTGTAGCTCCTCGCTCCACTCCGCTCACATACTCTGCTCCCTACCGTAGCTCCTCGCTCCACTCCGCTCACATACTCTGCTCCCTACCGTAACTCCTCGCTCCACTCCGCTCACATACTCTGCTTCCTACTGTAGCTCCTCGCTCCACTCCGCTCACATACTCTGCTCCCTACCGTAGCTCCTCGCTCCACTCCGCTCACATACTCTGCTCCCTACTGTAGCTCCTCGCTCCACTCCGCTCACATACTCTGCTTCCTACCGTAGCTCCTCGCTCCACTCCGCTCACATACTCTGCTCCCTACCGTAGCTCCTCGCTCCACTCCGCTCACATACTCTGCTTCCTACCGTAGCTCCTCGCTCCACTCCGCTCACATACTCTGCTCCCTACTGTAGCTCCTCGCTCCACTCCGCTCACATACTCTGCTTCCTACCGTAGCTCCTCGCTCCACTCCGCTCACATACTCTGCTCCCTACTGTAGCTCCCATGATGCTCTTTCAAATACAGCCACTCCAATGCGTTCTGTACTGTGTATATATTTGAAGTTGCCTTTGTGTGAAGAGAAAGTTAAGAGAACTCAACTGCTTTAAGACTAAAACCTGAGGTATATTTTCTGTAGATTTGCAGTTCAGCGCAATATGTGGTTTCTTCTGTCCCTTTTCATTATTACTTTGCACATTGTGACTAAGGCCTTTTTTAAATAGGCTTTTAACAAAGATATAAATACTATGACTGCAGGTTTCTTACCATTCATCAGTCTCTTATTATGGTAGAAACCAAGGAAGAACATTCATCTCCTTCTTATTCAGTGGTCCTAAGGTTTCCCCGTTTTTCAAGGACGCTGCGTATGTCTCATTGTCTGTAGATTGGATACAGAACGAAGAGTTGTGTGTCTGTCGGTTGTCTGGTTTGAGTCTGTGGTACTTCTGAACTATTGTGAATCTTTTTTAAAAGAGGAACCCGTTGTTGTGAGTAAATACTGCCAGTTAAGATGGAGTAATGACAACCCAAATAATTACTCTAGCTTTTAGCGAAAAGGTTATTTCTTAACTAGCTACTTACCATGTTTTCCAAATCACTGACTATTGTACTGTAGATATTATATTGGACAGTAGATATTATGTTGGATAATCACAGGTCTGAGAATGAGACATAAGACAGACAGGTAAGAAATAGTTCAGATGGAATGTAAGTAATGACTTGAAACAAGGAATGTAAAGCAGTGTATTTGACTAACATAGTTGTATCATGACAGGTCACTGACTTAATAGTATTACAGAATCTGACCAGATTTACAACCGAAACAAGTGTGAACAGTTTTAGGGGCTACATAATACAATAAGGATTGTAATATATATATATATTTATTACAATCCTTATTGTATATTGTAGCCCCTAGAACTGTTCACACTTGTTTCGTTTGTAAATCTCATATATATGTGCATGCAGTGAGTGTACAAAATATTAAGAACACCTTCCTAATATTGAGTTGCACCCCCTTTTGCCCTCAGAACAGCCTACATTCATCAGGGCATGAACTCTACAAGGTGTTGAAAGCATTCCACAGGGATGCTGGCCCATGTTGACTCCAATGCTTCCCACAGTTGTGTTAAGTTGGCTGGATGTCCTTTGGGTGGTGGACCATTCTTGATACACACAGGAAACTGTTGAGCGTGAAAAGCCCAGCAGCGTTACTGTTAACACAAACCGACACTTAAATATTTTCTTGTCCGTTCACTCTCTGAATGGCACACATACACAATCCATGTCTCAGTTGTTTCAATGCTTAAAAATCCTTCTTTAACCCGTCTCCTCACCTTCATTTACACTGATTTGAAGTGGATTTAACAAGTGTCATCAATAGGGGATCATAGCTTTCACCTGGTCAGTCTAGATCACGGAAAGAGCATGTGTTCCTAATGTTTTGTACACTCTGTGTATATAAATTCCGTAGATATCTTTTTAACAATGTAGCAAACTGTACCTACCAGTTGATATCAGTTTAACTGTTTTGGGAAAGTCTGCAAAACATACAAATCTTTTTAATTTATATATTTTACAATGCCTTTGTTTGACTCTGTAAACGCTGTCTAATTCCATTGAGTTTTGCCTTAACTTAGAATCTGCCGTCAAAGTCGATAGTACTATGAGATCCGTTTATGTTAAGAGTGCCCTTATTTAAATGTATTCGTCAATGAAGTCTCGTTTTTGTCCGGAGTTAAACCGAATGTCTTGTTATAGTCTGTTCGTATATATTGTCTAGTACACAATCTTGTCTTCCATTCAAAATGGCTGCTTGTGTGTTTGTGCCTCTTATTCCTATTTAAAAACTCACACCAAGGGCTTCTGTAGAGCTATGTTGAAACATGGTCCTAAAGAAACAACAGGATCGCATTGAAATCTGGGAGACTGAGAAATAAAATATATTAATGCCGCTAAAGAGATGTGTGGTCATATTTTAATGTACAGTACAATGCTTTTTCACAGTTTGACAAGGATGCATCGGGGGTCTTCCCAGCAACATTTGTTACCATGCCATAATTTGAACAAGCATTTATGCACAAATGAAGACTAGTATCCAAGTTTGAGTTCAGAATTCCTGTGCAGTGTATTTTCTGTAGGAGAGTATTAGCAGTATAGTAGATCCATTCAGCAGAGTCAGTAGATGAGTATTCCTCTCTGTCACTCAGTCTTCTTCTCTGGCATAATGGTCCTCAGCTCTGCACTGCGGGCCTTGTCAATCACCTCCAGCTTGTGGATTTTCTGGAAGGCGAGGAGACACAAACAACCGTTTAAAAATGTGTGAGAGAGTGAAAGTACCTATGTGTGTTATTTCACGTTGTGTTCACCAGTGAATCTGTATCATCGAAACCGTACAGTGTAAATACTGTTGTTTTTGGGTGTAGATGATTTTCCTTAAAGACATTCCTGTGACATGAGGTATATCAGACAACTTACCTGTGAGATGAGGTATATCAGACAACTTACCTGTGAGATCTCTGTGTTGATGTTGCTGCTTCCCTTTCCCCAGGGCTGTCATCTCCTCCAGAAACTCCTTCCTCTCCTCAATCTCATCCAAAACTAGGAAAGAAACACAATCCTTAGAAAACTTGCGAAGGAGAAACTCCTTAATCAAACACTGTGTTGGGACGGGGTTACAGTAGGTTGGGGCAAATTAGTTTAGTAGAGTCATATGGAACTGAATTGAAATGAGGGGAAAGTTATGTATGTGAGGAGGAGAGATACGTAGGAGAGCCAGAGATGTGGATGACATGTTTCCCCATGGCCAGAAAGCAGTAACTCTCTCTGTGGTAATCCTCACCCTCCTGGAAGCGGTCCCTCTCCTCCTCTGGGCCCTGGTCCAGGGAAATGTTCCTGGGACGACTGGGTCTGGGTTCCTCCTGTCCCGTAGCTATAATGTTCTGGAGCCTCCTCTTCTCCTTCTCTAAATCTCCTTACAGGAGAAGTGAGGGAGAGAATGAAAGCACATACATCTCTCATCCAGATCTCTCATAAAAGGAAAGGGGGATACCTAGTCAGTTGTACAACTGAATGCATTCAACTGAAATGTGAGAGAACTACTGTAAAAGAGGGCTCATACACACAGGCCTAAATTACAAGAACAGTGGTACATTTGTTCCCAGGTGTCCCTAACCAACTATCAGTGAACTAGTTCTGATATCAGGAGAACAGGGCCTCGATCTTTAGAATTCCAAGCATCTCGGATAGTTGAAAGGTAGTAGAGCTGAAGCGGAACACGTACGTGTGGCACTGGGGCGGAACCTATCTCTGGTGTAGTTGTCCCTAGAACTACAATTGTCAGCGGTGCGCCCCAGGGGCTTGGCTGGAGTGTGGTTTGTGCTATTTTTTACGACTTTGGGTTTGGGCAGTGACGGAGGAGCCGATGATGTGGGGTCGCAGGTCAATGGCAAAGCTGATCCCTGTGAAAATGCAGACAAAACAACATAACATCTTACCTTTGTTTGGCAAAATTATTCATAAAACTTAAATTAATGATAGGACTCAAAATAGAGCAACAGGTGTGGAGGAAGTTCAAGCAGTAAGTCAACATTACTTTCCAAGAGAAGATGGATAACAAACATGTGACACTCACTCTTAAGTTTGTCATTGAGCTGTCTTTGCTGGAAGTTGGTGAGTCTCGACTCTTGCATCATTGCTGTGAAACCAGAGCACAGGTAGGCTTATTGTATGTGTGTGGATCTAACGCTCACACACACACACACACAAAGAAAGAGAACAAAACCCCACATTTCAGTATGTCCTGAATCTCCTTGCTGTACTGGGTCCTTCTAGGACAGTTCCACAGACCTCCACCAGCTTGATCACGAGAAGACGTCTCCATCTGCAACGAATGACGGAGAAGTTATCTAAAGCCAGCTGGCTAACGTTAGCTGCTGCTGAGCAAAGACCATGGCAGATAGCAAAACGTTGCATGCTAGGAAGCTAAGATACCCAAACTGCAAACATGTAATATATTTATCAAGACATAACTAAACAGTGTTGTATTTCTTACCATGGATTTCTATTTTTTTTTCAACTTTCTTGACGCTGCACCATGGGATAATGATGGCAGTGTCTCTTCCGGACATAACTGGCGGCTGCCATAGAAACCATAGGTCTTAAAGCCACGTGATTAGACATTTGGCCTTGCAGTACAACATTGACCCACTAGAGAGAGGCAAAACCACAGATAATTGTACAAGGCATATAGAGCTATGGATAAAGGAGGTGTTCATTTTTGTGCAATAATGTGTTTGTGAGTATAACTTATATTTTAAACGTATAAGAATTAACCTTTTTTTAAATTATGTTTTCTATTTGTGTTTCTTGACTCAAGTATCAACTGTGTAGAGCATGGCACATGATTTTTCAATCCAAAGAGTTTGGGTATCAAATTGTGCGTTGTGAGACTGTCTAACTAGCTAAAACATCTTTTTTTTTTTACCCCGTCATCTAGGTTGCTGACTGCTGTTGAATGCTTGAATCCATTAAATTTCGTAGCTGAACTGTGAAGTGCGAGGAAAACGTAGCGAGGGAGGGAGACAGGGCATGAGGGAGTAAGTTAAGGCAGGGCATTTATGAAAGTCCATGTGTAAAGTAGGGTACTGACTGTGGTAGCTATTGGCCTTCTCACTGGTCCTCTCCCCTTCTAGCTCCCTCCCTCCCGCCCTCTCATATTCAATGGTTCTCTTTGTCTCTCTGTGTAACATGCAGCCTCAGCCGATTAAACGCAGCGAATTAGCAGTCAATTTTAGCTTGCCACACACACAAACAGAAATTAAACTGCTTAGGGGAAGGGTTTGTGTTATGGGACAGATATCTTGTTGTTGTAGCACTGACTACATGGCAGTGATTTGATTTATTAGTGATGTTTACAGTGCATTTGGAAAGTATTCAGACCCCTTGATTTTTTTTCCAAAATAAATACTTTACAACCTTATTCTAAAATGGATTAAATTATCCCCCCCCCCCCCCCCCCATCAATCTACACACAATACTCCATAATGACAAAGCAATAACAATTTTTTTGCAAATGTATTAAAAAATAAATGAAATTACATTTACATAAGAATTCTGACCCTTTACTCAGTACTTTGTTGAAGCACCTTTGGCAGCAATTACAGCCTTGAGTCTTATTGGGTATGACGCCACAAGCTTGGCACACCTGTATTTGGGGAGTTGTTTCCATTCTTCTCTGCAGATCCTCTCAAGCTCTGTCTGGTTGGATGGGGAGCGTCGCTGCACAGCTATTTTCAGGTCTTTCCAGAGATGTTCGATCGGGTTCAAGTCCTGGCTCTGGCTGGGCCGCTCAAGGACATTCAGAGACTTGTCCCGAAGCCACTCCTGCATCATCTTGATTGTGTGCTTAGTGTTGTTGTCCTGTTGGAAGGTGAACCTTTGCCCCAGTCTGAGGTCCTGAGCACTCTGGGGCAGGTTTTCATCAAGGATCTCTCTGTACTTTGATCTGTTCATCTGTCCCTCGATTCTGACTAGTCTCCCATTTCCTGTTGCTGAAAAACATCCCCACAGCATGATGCTGCCACTACCATGATTCACAGTAGGGATGGTGCCAGGTTTCCTCCAGACATCAAGCTTGGCATTGAGGCCAAAGAGTTCAATCTTGGTCTCATCAGACCAGAGAATCGTGTTTCTCAGGGTCTGAGAGTCTTTTCAGGTGCCTTTTGGTAAACTCCAAGCCAGCTGTCATGTGCCTTTTACTGAGGAGTGGCTTCCGTCTGGCCACTCTACCATAAAGACCTGATTGGTGGAGTGCTGCAGAGATGATTGTCCTTCTGGAAGGTTCTCCCATCTCCACAGAGGAACTCTGGAGCTGTCAGAGTGACCATTGGGCTCTTGGTCACCCCTCTGACCAAGGTCCTCGATTGCTCAGTTTGACCGAGTGGCAATACGTGGTTCCATACTTCTTCCATTTAAGAATTATGGAGGTCACTGTGTTCCTGGGGACCTTCAATGCTGCAAAAATGTTTAGGTACCCCTCCCCAGATCGGTGTCTTGACACAATACTTTCTCAGAGCTCTACAGACAATTCCTTCAACATCATGGCTTGGTTTTTGCTCTGACATGCACTGTCAACTGTTGGACCTAATATTGTTTGCCTTTCCAAATCATGTTCAATCAATTACATTTACTGCAGGTGGACTACAAGCTGTAGAAACAATTCAGGGATGATCAATGGAAACAGGATTCACCTGAGTATAATTCTGAGTCTAATAGCAAAGGGTCTGAATACTTATTTAAATAAGGATTTTTTTTAAATACATTTGCTAAGATTTCTAAAAACCTGTTTTCGCTTCGTCATTATGGTTTATTGTGAGTGGATTGATGAGGAAAACAATTTCTTTAATCAATTTTAGAATAAGGCTGTAACATAAAAAAATGTGGAAAAGGAGAAGGGGTCTGAATACTTTCCGAATGCTCTGTATATGTTGTGTTGTTACTTGCTATTCTTTTACCTGATGATTTTGTAGGACAATATATATTATTTGTCCTACAAACAATATATATATATATATATATATATATATTTTCTCAAAATTTGCAATGAATTTCAATAGATTTCAGTTTTGTATAAATAAATTGCTTTAATAGAATGACGACGTAATGACAACATCAATAATATTTGTACATTGTTGTTTCTTGTAGAAGAAAGCAGATACATCAAATGTGTAGGATACAAAGTTTTAGAAACTATCCAGGAATGTACAAAATGGAGAGAGTAAAAAAGCTAAACGTGAAATTATTTTTGATAAAAACTACAAAGCAGAGAGGGTCAGTATAAAATGACTCCCGTCTAAATCACCTATGGAAGAAGAGGCATGTGGTGATCATTCACATTGCAGAGGGAGCCGAGAGGGACATTAAACAGGATACAGAAAAGGGAGATGCAGAGGGGAAACCTATGTACATAAACTATAGCATGTGACATTTGTTCTAAACAGCTCACTAATTCTCACTAAGAGTAAATCTTTAGTTTAAAGCTGGAGAATTCTTCACAAAAGGATTTTGCCGACTTTGTACTTGCTGAGTCATGTAGATTGTTTTGCTTTGATAATTTGGTAGACAAATGGAATTAGAAGCAACCAGAGCGTACAAATGCAATCCATATCAATAAAAAAAAAAATCCAGTGACTTCAACAACTGTTTTATTATTTATGAGTAGTATAAGCGAAATGTGTGCCATATATTCTCATCGAGGATATTAGAGCATGTAGAGAGTGTTATTGGCACATGTACATTGAGTTGAGGTAATGTGCTGCTTTCCAGAACTCTATGCTAAAGTGTTTCCAGGAATTCTCTTTCCCTCTTTTTTTTTTTTGGTCCTTTTTCCTCGTCAACTCTGGTTTTGCACAACGCAACACATAAGGAGTCAAGCAGCATCCCAGAAGGTGATACCTAGTCAGTTGCACAAACTGAACGCATTCAATCAACCGTGTCTTCCACATCTAACACAACCCCTTTGAATCAGAGATGTGCAGTGGGGGCTGCCTTAATCGACGTCCATGGCGCCCGGGGAGTAGTTGTTGCAGGTGAACTGCCTTGCTCAAGGGCAGAATAGAAGATTTTTCCACCACGCCGGCTCAGGGTTTCGAACCGGCAAGCTTTCAGTTACTGGCCTAATGCACTTAACGGCTAGGCTACCTGACGCCCGTAGACCTACGCATAACGTTTAAGACCCGGTAAACTGACCTTTCTTTCAAAAGCAGTGGTGGAGATATGTCAGTGTAATATCGAACCAGAATGTAAAGTCATATAAAAAATAACCAACAAATACATCACTTAAGTCATAAAAAAATACTAAAATGAAGTCACACAAACATTTCCTTTAGTTTGGTTAATAGAATCGGATTATTTCAATCTAAAACAACCCAGTTCTGATAAACATCATGTTGTATTTGTCCTAGGCTGAAACCCGCTGAAAGCCAGTCCTTGCCGGCAATGTTACTCAAACCTTGTTATATAGGTAGCTAGGGTTGGAAAAATTCCACTAACTTTCCCCAAATTCCCCAGTTTTCCAGAAATCCCAGTAAGAGGATTCCTGGATATCCTGCTTATTCCCTCCTAATTCCAGGAACTTCCAAATAGGATTTCTGGAAAACCGGGGAATTTTGGGGAAGTTAGCAGCATTTTGAAACCCTGTGTGTATCCTTCTTACCACTACGGTATTAGTTCTGTGTGCTCTGGGCTCATCATCACAATAAGCCCTCTTACTATACACTATGACACTCTGGCAGCTGGGATCCTGACCTTACACACTAAAACATGGCACACATTGGTTAAAGGTTTATTCTGATTGGCTATTGACCATTGGCTGTGATATAAAATATACTGTACAGTAAAATATTATATTATACACTGTCAAGTCCCAATGAATCCCAATACAACATCAGTAAGATATCCATCCTTTGTTAACCCGCCACACACACACACACATTCAGTAGCCACCCTACACCCTTCCAATCTTTGTCTTTCTTTATCCCTTTCTCAGGGTCGTGAGAAGGTGGTGTAGAGACGCACACACACACATCCGATCCCATGCATCTCAGTCTCTCATGGCCGTGACAGGGTGGTATAGACTGGCTGCTCCCAATGTGTAGGACTGTGAGACTGGGCCACGCTGGAGGGGTCAGTGATGGTAGTGTAGAGGGGCCTCTGGCTGGGCCCCATGTAGGAGAAGGCTGAGTACAGCCCCGAGGCCTGGCTGGAGTGGGCGTAGTACGGCCCCGGAGCCTGGTGCTCCCCGTACTCAAACTGGGCCCTGGAGGGCAGCGAGGGGAAGGCTGATCCGTAGTGGGGGAGGCTGAGGGGGGTGTAGGTGACGTGGGTTCCTGACGAAGAGGAGGAAGACTCTGCGTAGTGGCTCCCGGCCCCGGACTCACTCTTGATCTGGGCCTTGGTGGCGTCTGAGGCAGAGGGGGAGGGCTGTTGATGCTGATGCTGCTTGGAGAGCCAGGCGGCTGAGTGGCCGCTGGCAGCAGCGAGGGCGTAGGCGTAGGATGTAGCGGAGGAGCTTGATGTGGCGGCGCCGCCCTGGCCGACCCCCGGGTGCCCGTTGGGCGGCAGGTACTGGTCAAACTCGTTGACGTCGAAGGGCTCGATGTTGGCCATCACGTCGTGGCTGATCTCGCCGATGTCCATGGTGCAGAAGTCGATGTGGGGTTTCCCGCCCGCTGATGAATGGCCCCCGGAGGGCCCCTCTGCTCCAACCCCCAGGCCTCCTCCACGGGAGGACCCTGAGCCACCTCCGCCCTCCCTCTTCCCCTCCGTCATCTTTCCAGACTGGAGTTCTGTCTTTGGGGTGGTGGGGGGTGTTGGCGGGCTGTGACCCTGACCTGGAAGGAAAATGGAACATACCGATCAGCAAAGCAATAGAAGTGAAACACTTGGAATGGAGACCAGTAGTTCAGTTTTCTTCTTGTTCTCTCAGGTTACAGAAGGCCGTGTGGTGCCAGGTGGCCTATTGTTTGCCCTAGCTTGTTGAAGTAGGACTTACTCATAGTATTGGGTAAATTAATTAACCAATAAAGCTGAACTCACCTGCAGGGTGGTGGTGATGATGGTGGTGGAGGTCGGCCAGGGGGGACCCAGCCCCTGTACTGTGCACATCCAGATGGAGGGCCTTGTAATGGGACTGGGCGTGGCTGCCCTCCCCCTCTGCTCCCTCCCCTCCCTCACCATTGGTCCCCAGCTTGCCGTTCTTGCGTCTGCGGGGCTGATACTTGTACTCTGGGTAGTCCTTCTTATGTTGTTTCCGCAGTCGCTCCGCCTCCTCAATGAAAGGCCTCTTGTCACTCTCATTCAGGAGCCTGTGGAACAAAACATGGTCATGGCAGGGCAGCAGGTAGCCTAGTGGTTAAGAGGGTTGGTCCAGTAACTGAGAAGTCACTTGTTTGAATCCCAATGCTGACTAGGTGAATAATCTGTCAATGTGCCCTTTACCAAGGCATTTAAATGCATCTAGTTGCTCTGGATAAGTGTTTCTGCTAGTTAACTTTAATGGTTATATAATATAGTGCCTTCAATTTCAGAAACATATTTTAAAAATACGGGAAGGAAATGTATCTGAAGTAAGTAGGACTTTATGCATGACTCATGCTCCAATTGCACACAAACCCCAACAAGGCCTATAGGTAGCCTGTAGATTATCAATTTCCCACGTAGGCCTATTCATTTCAATGCCTGCCAATGCCCACCTCCACAGTTTGCCGAGTGTCTTGCTGAGCTCCGCGTTGTGCAGGTGAGGGTACTGGTCCGCCAGTTTACGGCGCGCGGCCTGCGCCCACACCATGAAGGCGTTCATCGGCCTCTTCACGTGCGGCTTGCTCTTGTTCCCGTTGTTTACGCGCACGGGCATGGGCACGAGCGTCCAGTCGTATCCGTCCAGCACCTGGCTGACCGCCTCGCGGATGCCGATGGGGAACCGGTCCATATCCACCTCTGACTTGGGTACTAGTCCACCGTCCTCTCCGCCGCCATCTGCGCCAGAAAGCCCCGTCAGTTGCTGCGACGGACCGATGAGCGGGGAGTCCCGGCCGCCGGTGGCCCCGGAGTGTGCCGGTGACAGAGAGTGACCATCATCTGAGCCCCCGGGACTCAACTCTGCCTCGGATAGACTGTGCTCCTCTCCAGACATTTTAATGTATTGGCTATTATCGATTGGCAAAAAAAAAAATCCTTGCAGGAAAATTTGGTAAATTTGTTCAGAGAATGCAAAACTTGAAGCTACAGCTGAGAGATGTGCTCCGGACTCGCTCCTTTATATGGAATTATTCCTATATGCCACGCGTAAACCCATAGCCTACTCGTGCGTAATCGAATGTACCCAAATCCTGTCCTTTGCACTTCCCATTCACTTCCACCGATGTCGCCTGAAATTAATAATATAGAATAGAACAACATTAGGCAATTAACACATTTTACATTTGGCAATGAGGTCAGACCACATTTGATAACTTTTTCCACATGTTTTTTTATAGACCTAAACAGAGACTGTACCCAGTGGGAACAGACGTCAATTCAACGTCTATTCCCAGTGGATATGGCCCATTACAATGGTAGGCCTAGAAGTGACCGTTAGCTCTGAGACGAACAGAAAGACATTCATACAATGTTTTCTTGTTGATAGTTATGTTAGGCCACAAAATATAACGAATGATAGGCTAATATATGTCCACTGGAACCAATTTATAGGCTACATAATAAGAGGATCAACTTCTTCTTCACCGGTTCTTGTCATTTTGTATCAGTCCATATGCCATTACAGGCTAATCATAGAAGGGTTTGCTTCACCCAATATGCCCTATTTTCCAAAGAAACAAGGTTCGTGAAGAAAACTGAACATTAAAAACTAACATCATAAATGTTTCAGTACTTATTTTTAAATCATTCTGGGAATATGTAGTTTACTGTTTTAATCATATTTTAAGGCTAAAGCTGGAAAAGCCCGTAAAATTCAGCCCAACATCATCTTGGGAATTAAAAAAAACTCTTAGATAATAAGATTTGGATATTTCTGAAATTCCACCCAAAAGCGTAAACAAATCTATTTTATGTTCATATGGAAAATAAAGTTACAAAACTTACCAATGCAGAGTTTAGGAGGTCGCCCGTTCAACACGGGAGTTCGTGCGTTCCCCTGTCCAACAGTGTGACGCTCGCCCTGTCCCCTGCCCCCTCGTTTGGTTTGCCCTTCAATGAATGGCGGCTCTGTATCGCGCACCGGAGCTTAAAGAGCGCCGTTGTGAGAAGGAACGAGAGAAAAAAAGTGATTGAAAGTGGAAAACATTCTGAGAGGAAGCATTCCAACACTGAGTCGACGCCACCCTCTTGCGCACACGCCGGACGCCTATTGGTCATTTAATATTCTCCGGCTTTCTTACTGGACGACGGGGTTACTGTTATTGCCTGTCCGTCCGTCACCACTAATATTTCCAATGAAAGGAGGTGAGATTTTACATCAGAGTGGCTTAAGTGACTTTACACTGGCTCTATTTAGGAACCAAATAAGGCCCGCTTTGTTTGATGTGTTGACATGTTATATTGAATAAATAAACAATCATGATAATACATTTGTGGTCAAAGTACACTAAATTTCACGAAAAATCTCCAAGGGATTAAAATACATAACGTCGTTATATTCATTATAACATCATTATACAGTTGGTGAGGAGGCCCTATTTGATGCAGTGAATATGTTACTTATATCTAGGTCATCGTTAACCCCAGGAAATTAATAATGAAAGAATTAGGTCTATGGTCTAAAAATAATTTAAAGTACTACTTAATATGTTTTTTGGGGTATCTGTACTGTACTATTTCTATTTTTTTACAACTTTTACTTTTACTACATTCCTTCCCTGACACTCAAAAGTACTCGTAAAAATGTCGAATGCTTAGCAGGACAGGAACATGGTCCAATTCACACACTTATCAAGAGAACATCCCTAGTCATCCCATACTGCCTGTGATCTGGAGGACTCACTAAACAGAGAACATCCCTGGTCATCCCATACTGCCTCCGATCTGGAGGACTCACTAAACACAAATTATTCGATTGTAAATGAACTGTTCGCGTGTTCCCCTGGCTATCCAGAAATTTAAAAAAACAAGAAAATCGTGATGTCTGGTTAACTTAATATAAGGAATGTGAAATGATTTATACCTTTACTTTGACTTTTGATACTTAGGTATATTTTATCGATGACATTTACTTCTGATACTTAAGTATATTTCAAACCAAATACTTTTAGACTTTTACTCAAGTATTATTTTACTGGTGACTTTCACTTTTGAGTAATTTTCTATTTTCTATATTTTCTTTACTTTTACTCAAGTATGATAATTGGGTACATTTCCAGTACTGCCTGTGGCTGATATAGTACTGAAATATGACAAAAAGTGATATAGGGTAGAGTGAGTTGCTGGAGGAGTTGAATTAGATCCAAAATCATCATCCCTATATTGTTGACCAGCAATAAGGGCCTTATGGGCCCAATCCTGAGGTCAATGTACGTGACCTTTCACCTCTATACTCTATGAAATAACTTCTCTCACGTCCCGATATTGCTCTTCCAAATTGCTCTTGGACGTCCCTTAAAAATATGACATATGCATTTAAAATACATGTAAAGATCCAGAGTGTTCTGTGTGTGAGGTTGTGCTGTTGAGGTCAAATCATTCATTATGTTGACTGCATTGAATGTATTGTTGCTGTAACTGGCTGTATTCTATGTAACTTGTAAGTAACTTACTTGTAGTCATTAATATATCAGATATTTACAGTATATAAGTACATTGTCACACGTTAAGATATATTAAGGGACTGCATATTATGGGCCACACACACACACACACACACACACACACACACACACACACACTGATTGCAACAATAACCGCCAGTGTTTCCCTTTTCCTTCTCATGTTGAATCCATGTCTCAGTTTTCTCTCTCTCTCCCTTACTCCCTCTCGTCTCTCTCTTCTTTAGCCTCTTTGTTGTCATCTCAGGTGAATTGTGACCATGTGATCAGATGCCCTGCAAGCACCCTTCCATTAGCCTCCTAAATGAAAAAAATGAGAGGAACAAAAAGCAGTTTTGTGCATCTTGAAAAAATGATAAGAGAAAAGAAAGAGATGTGTGTCTCTGGGCCCTGTGTTCCTACACAGACACAGTATCTCACACATAACACAACATCCAAGGACTGCACTAGCTGGACTAGCTTTCTCCATCTGTTTTATTCTCATGTCCACCGAGACCATGGGTCTGGGCCTTTGGGTGCTGGTCTTGGTGGGTTCGTCCGAGAGGGGTTGGTTGGGGGTGCAGGATTCAGGATGGGGGCTACATACACCCCTCTGACTACACTGGGATACTGAGGCCCTGTCCTGGCCTTGATGTGAGTGACTACTTCTGTTTGTGTATGAGTGAGAGGAGTTTAAAGAAAATGCCTCTCACTCATATGCTGACAAAAGGTTTGATTTGATGTGGATTTATATAAGCAAGCAAAGGAATCTGACAGACTAAGAGCAAGTTGGAATGAATTGTGATATGTATTTTGTGATTCAGAGTGACTGTGCTGTAGGCTATGTTATATTATGCATTAGGTGAAATAAAAATCACTGTGAATTTATGCAAGGCATGGCATTCTTTTTTTTATGTGAATGCGAGATGTTTACTTAGAGTATCCCCAATGTATTGTAGCTAGAAGGTAAAAATAGGTTTTGAATTTATTTAAAAACGAAACTGTTTTTTTAGTGAGACTCCAAATTAAAAGTAAATAGTTAATTAGCAGTGATTCAAGTTGTCATTATTTTGTTAATTCACATGAAATCCTCATTTTTTTTCGTTGCCAAAATTAGCGTTAGATATCCTATAAATTCTCAATATACCATTAACTAACGAAATAAGCACCTGCTTTACAATTTTCGCAAATTAGCAAAACTGCAATTGTATAATATACGTTCATAACACTGAGATCATGCTCCAATGCGATGCGAGAAGAGTTACTTCAGTCAATTATTTGCGAGAAATGTTATAGGTCTTCTAGAAATGGTTTAATTCTGTTTAGAATTCCGGTTAAATAACGCAACAAAACTCTCTGTGCTACTCATAAGCCTATCACAGGGTCAGTTCAATCAGAATGTTCATACTATGTTATTCATTGTTGTAGCATTAATCGTGGAGAAATGCATTCATATACTATATATATATATATAAATTGTATAAATTGCTCTAAAAACAATTTTCTTGATAGTGTGGGAGAAACGCACTAAAGATAGATCTAATGAATGAACAGCTAGGCGCATACGAGTTGTAAACAACTTTAAAAGGAGGCCTGCCAAAAAAGTGAACTTGATGTATTGGTCCAATAACGTTCGTTTGATTTTCATCTCGCTTTCGATTTTTTTTCTCAAGAATTACATACTTGCAATTTATTATTTTTTAGGCCTTATCAGTCGATTATTATAAACTATTTACGTCTAAAAGATCATCCGTTTTTGAATGTATAAGTTAACATTCGTTTGATTAAATATTATCTTTGAAATATTAATAGCTAGTTCAATAGCTAGTAATTATGAAGAAAAAGTGGGGCTTTTAGGAAATTAAAGTTGAGTGCAACTTTATAGCCTAAATATAATTAATCTCTGTCTGTTTATAGTCAACTATGAGACATATTCTATAGGCTACTACTAAGACTACTACTAAGACTACAAAATAGTCTTAGTAGTAAAAAAGACAACAAAATACTGATGTCAATCTATTTATTTTAAAGAAAGTCCATTTGAATTGTTTGTAAATGCATTTTACTCAATCTTTTTAGTTTGTTCCACTTTACACAAGATAAGGGACTGGATGTGCTTATCAATACAATGAATTATGTACATTTTTGGTACAAAGGTAATATTTTCATATAACATAGAGAGATATTGTCCATATCTTTCTCCTATCCAGGTCCCATCTCTCCCATCCAGGGCTATGGGCCCCAGGGGCTGACATAGCTCTGTGGAAAATAGAACTCACATGTCCATCTATTAACCACAGTGAGACATACATACCTGCCATGTGACCGGCTGCACTAATGTGTCTGCTCCTGTCGCTGTCAGAAGAGTCTGTATGGTGCTGTGGCAGAAGAGAGAGAGGGGATGGGGAACTCATGACTAGCAGATTCAAGGGGTCAGGATTCACTATGTCTGACTCCCCAGGTGCATGTGGGGTGATATGGAGCAGCAGTAGCCATTTTGTGTTCATGTTTGTGGCTATGTCCCGACAAAATGTAACCTCTTACTCTCAAATGAACCAATAAGCCTGCAGTGACATACTATGAATGTCATTGCAATGTCATGTTCTAAAATGATAGTGGTGGCAGAAAAATATTTTAAAAAGGGAATCCAGTTTTGCATCCTGGAAAACAGCATGCTGATGGTGAAATCCTAGAGGAGAAGAAGAAGGAACGAGAGAAGGAAATAGAGAGAGATGGCTGCCCTTTTGTGTTGGCATCAGTCCATAGAATAGTTTCACTGGGAAATTCCTGAAATCTGACGAGAGAGAAATAGAGAGAGAGAACAAGGGAACATGGACAGCGGTCAACATATTCATGCAGTGGGTCACATTCTGCGTTCGATTGTCGTGTGTATAATTGAGGGAAAGACAGTCATTCCCATGTCAATGGACACGTGGGGCTAATGTGAATGGCGCTGTTTGTTCCGAATGATGACGCACTCAATAGAAGCCCCGAAATAATTAGACAAGGAGGAACTGCATATATTAGCACGGTTGTATTTGACAACCTATTGCTTCCTGAATGATGGAAATATTCTGTACTTACAGTCAGAGTTAGCTCATACTTGTTTGGGTTTTCCCCTATTAATTGTGACATGTTTTGTTGACACTTCAATTTCACAGTTAGCAACAAGTAAAAATACGTAGTTCCAAATCATTTCATCACATACATATTGGCCAGAACATCTGTAAACAGGTTTGACACAATCAGGGTTAAGGACAATTCAGGAATTAAACTATTCTCATCGACAAAATTCCACATCCAAAGCAACTAACAGGAATTAAAACCTAATCAACCCTCTCCAACTGACCCAAATCTCTACATCTTTTTAACAACTTGCTCTATTTGATTAATATCACTTCTAAAAAGGAGAATTTCATAACATCATAAACAACCAGGCCATGTGAGTGCCAAAATTGTGTATCATTCATGCTGGGAAAGGGAGAATGTGGATGGAAGGCCCCAGCCCACGTCTCCATGGTTCAGGTGTAGCCTTTACCCTCCATGGCTCACATATTTACTTCTAGTTACATTATGACACTCAGCCTGCTCTGGATATCATCTTAGTAATTATAGTTTTTACCCCCAAGCCATAAGACTCCTGAACAGGTAACCAAATGACTACCCAGACTATTTGCATTGTGTGCCCCCATCCCTCTTTTACGCTGCTGCTACTCTCTGTTTATCATATATGCATAGTCACATTAACTATACATTCATGTACATACTATCTCAATTGGCCCGACCAACCAGTGCCCCCGCACATTGGCTAACCGGGCTATCTGCATTGTGTCCCTCCACCCACCACCCGCCAACCCCTCTTTTACGCTACTGCTACTCTCTGTTTATCATATATGCATAATCACTTTAACCATATCTACATGTACATACTACCTCAGTCAGCCCGACTATCCGGTGCCTGTATGTAGCCTCGCTACTGTTATAGCCTCACTACTGTTATAGCCTCACTACTGTTATAGCCTCACTACTGTATGAAGCCTCGCTACTGTTATTTTTGACAGTCTTTTTACTGTTGTTTTTATTTCTTTACTTACCTACTGTTCTCCTAATACCTTTTTTGCACTATTGGTTAGAGCCTGTAAGTAAGTATTTCACTGTAAGGTGAAATGCACCTGTTGTACACCTGTTGTATTCGGCGCACGTGACAAATACACTTTGATTTGATTTGATATATCCTGGGACTAACATTCAGATGTATTTTATACCACGAATATATTTTATTAGTAGATCATGTCCAGATATACAATATGCTCTGATTAATTGAAACAGTGTTCTTATTGATGCCAGATGCAGTGCATTCACAAAGTATTCAGACCCCTTGACTTTTTCCACATTTTTTTAATGTTACAGCCTTATTCTCAAATGGATCTAACCATTTTTTCCCTCATCAATCTACACACAATATCCCATATTGTCAAAGCAAAAACAGGTTTTTAGAAATTATGGCACATTTATTAAAAACAAAAACAGACATACCTTATTTACATAAGTATTCAGACCCTGTGCTATGAGACTCGAAATTGAGCTCAGGTGCATCCTGTTTCCATTGATCCTCCTTTAGAGGTTTATACAACTTGATTGAAGTCCACATGTGGTAAATTCAAATGATTGGACATGATTTGGAAAGGCACACACCTGTCTATATAAGGTGTCACAGTTGACAGTGCATGTCAGAGCAAAAACCAAGCCATGAGGTCAAAGGAATTGTCCGTAGAGCTCCGAGACAGGATTGTGTCGAGGCACAGATCTGACAACCATCTCTGTAGCACTCCACCAATCAGGACTTTATAGTAGAGTGGCCAGACGGAAGACGTTCTTCAGTAAAAAGGCACATGACAACGACCCTGAACACACAGCCAAGACAATGCAGGAGTGGCTTTGGGACAAGTCTCTGAATGTCCTTGAGTGGCCCAGCCAGAGCCCGCACTTGAACCCGATCAAACATCTCTAGATAGACCTGAAAATAGCTGTGCAGCGACGCTCCCCATTCAACCTGACAGAGCTTGAGAGGATCTGCAGAGAAGAATGGGAGAAACTCCCCAAATACAGGTGTGCCAAGCTTGTAGCGTCATACCCAACAAGACTCGAGGCTGAAATCGCTGCCAAAGTTGCTTCAACAAAGTACTGAGTAAATGCTCTGAATACTTATGTAAAAGTAATATTTAACTGAAATTTAGGTTTTCAAAAATGTCTAAAAACCTGTTTTTGGTTTGTCATTATGGAGTATTTTGTGTAGATTGATGAGGGGATAACTCTTTAATCCATTTTAGAATAAGGCTGTAATGTAACAAAATGTGGAAAAAGTCAAGGGGTCTGATTACTTTCCGAATGCACTGTCTATGACCATTTAGCAGACACTTTTTGTAAAGAGACTACTAGTAGTAGCAGTACATACATTTTCATATGAGGGGCCTCAGTGGGAATCTAACCTACAATCCTGACACTGCAAGTGCCATGCTCTACCAACTCAGCCACCCAGGACCACTGTCAGACCATACTGATGCCACGGCTCCCTGTGATTCATAGTTTAGTGATTTAGTGATATAGTGATTTAATGTGCACGGCCTCATGCAGATTCCAGAAGGACGAATAAAAAATTATGCTGCTTGCTGACCTTTGTCTCTCCTCACCCATTTTTTGCAATGAATCAGTGCAGCTGCGCAACACTTAAATGGGTCCCCCTCTCTTCCCGTGAGTGTCTGTGACTAAAGCCATGAATCCTCTCTTTGTGTTCCATTTGCAGAATTGCCCATTTCTTGCCCTCTCTCTTTTTATTTGGGAAGGGGGTTGAGGTTGGCTTCGGCTGTGATAGTGGTGAGGGTGGAAGTTTGGGGGGGGGGGGGGGGGGACTTGTTGGACCGCATTCCTGTGCAGCTGTGGAGGCTGGTGGAGGTTGGGGCGGGGGGGTTTAGAGAGAGCAGGATCATCATTGCATTTGCAAGGCATCATGAATGGCCTATTGTTCGTCCCTGGGTCCGTATCTACACTGGCCCGAGTTACCTCAATTGTGATGGAGGGATGGAGAGAGAGAGAGAGAGAGATGGCGAGATGGAACTCGAAAACAAGATATCAAGAAAATGAGAGAACGAAAGAACGAGAGAAAGAAGAGAAAGAGAGATGGGGAGAGATGGGTAGAGTGAGACCACTAGAGTGAGAGGTGGAATTATGGGACTGAGTCATTAGCAGGAGGTTGAAAATGATGGTATTAAAATAATGTGAAGGTGGACAATGGCGTCTGTGACTGGCTGGCAGTGGCCCCTCGGTCATATTGTCAGCACGAGGCTAGTCATGGCATTTTTACACACAGACGTGTAGGATGTTGACTACTTATTTAGCTTAGCCATTCTTCAAATCAAATCAAATCACATTTATTTATATAGCCCTTCGTACATCAGCTGATGTCTCAAAGTGCTGTACAGAAACCCAGCCTAAAACCCCAAACAGCAAGCAATGCAGGTGTAGAAGCACGGTGGCTAGGAAAAACTCCCTAGAAAGGCCAAAACCTAGGAAGAAACCTAGAGAGGAACCAGGCTATGAGGGGTGGCCAGTCCTCTTCTGGCTGTGACGGGTGGAGATTATAACAGAACATGGCCAAGATGTTCAAATGTTGATAAATGACCAGCATGGTCAAATAATAATAATTACAGTAGTTGTTGAGGGTGCCTCAAGTCAGCACCACAGGAGTAAATGTCCGTTGGCTTTTCATAGCCGATCATTAAGAGTATCTCTACCGCTCCTGTTGTCTCTAGAGAGTTGAAAACAGCATGTCTGGGACAGGTAGCACGTCCGGTGAACAGGTCAGGATTCCATAGCCGCAGGCAGAACAGTTGAAACTGGAGCAGCAGCACGGCCAGGTGGACTGGGGACAGCAAGGAGTCCTCATGCCAGGTAGTCCTGAGGCATGGTCCTAGGGCTCAGGTCCTCCGAGAGAGAGAAAGAAAGAGAGAAAGAGTTAGAGAGAGCATACTTAAATTCACACAGGACACCGGATAAGACGGGAGAAGTACTCCAGATATAACAAACTGACCCTAGCCCCCCGACATAAACTACTGCAGCATAAATACTGGAGGCTGAGACAGGAGGGGTCAGGAGACACTGTGGCCCCATCCTATGATACCTCCGGACAGGGCCAAACAGGAAGGATATAACCCCACCCACTTTGCCAAAGCACAGCCCCCACACCACTAGAGGGATATCTTCAACCACCAACTTACCATCCTGAGACGAGGCCGAGTATAGCCCACAAAGATCTGCGCCACGGCACAACCCAAGGGGGTTGTATCTCTCGGTGTACAATGTATCTCTCAGTGTTGCTACATCTGAAATGATTAATAATCAAAGATATCCCAATTACCAACAAGGAAGGAATTGGGTTTCATGTTTTATCATAATATTGTAGTCTGAGCACTTAAAGCAGCAATCAGCAATTGAAATAATAACAAAGCGATCTCGCTTTCAGTAAAAATCTGAGGGATGGGGCTGGAGAAATGTAACCACTGTCAAATTCATAGACACTGGTATGGATGCAAGGACTGACCATCCACAATATCAAAATTATAGTTTTAACCATGTTTTCAGGCACATTGCCTTTGTTTACAAACAAAATCTCATTCCGTCAGTACAGGATGCCTGGTTATTCTTTAAAAGTTCTTTCATCACCATCTTATATAAGCATGCCCCATTCAAATTTTTTATAACTAAGAACAGATATAGCCCTTGGTTCACTCCAGACTTGACTGCCCCTGACCAGCACAAAAGCATCCTGTGGCATACTGCATTAGAATCGAATAGCCCCCGCGATATGCAACTTTTCAGGGAAGTTAGGAACCAATACACACAGGCAGTTAGGAAAGCAAAGGCTAGCTTTTTCAAACAGAAATTTGCATCCTGCAGCACAAACTCCAAAAAGTTCTGGGACACTGTAAAGTCCATAGAGAATAAGAGCACCTCCTACCAGCTGCCCACTGCACTGAGGCTAGGAAACACTTTCACAACTGATAAATCTCCGATAATCGAGAATTTCAATAAGCATTTTTTTACAGCTGGCCATGCTTTCCACCTGGCTACCCCTACCCCGGTCAAAAGCTCTACACCGCCCACAGCAACTTGCCCAAGCCTCCCCATTTCTCCTTCACCCAAATCCAGATAGCTGATGTTCTGAAAGAGTGGCAAAATTTGGACCCCTACAAATCAGCCAAGCTAGACAATCTGGACTCTCTCTTTCTAAAATTGTCCGCCGCAATTGTTGCAACCCCATATTACTAGCTTGTTCAACCTCTCTTTCGTATCGTCTGAGATCCCCAAAGATTGGAAAGCTGCCGCGGTCATCCCCCTCTTCAAAGGGGGAGACACTCTAGACCCAAACTGCTACAGACCTACAGTGCCTTGCAAAAGTATTCGGCCCCCTTGAACTTTGCGACCTTTTGCCACATTTCAGGCTTCAAACATAAAGATATAAAACTGTATTTTTTGTGAAGAATCAACAACAAGTGGGACACAATCATGAAGTGGAACGACATTTATTGGATATTTCAAACTTTTTTTTAAAATCAAAAACTGAAAAATTGGGCGTGCAAAATTATTCAGCCCCTTTACTTTCAGTGCAGCAAACTCTCTCCAGAAGTTCAGTGAGGATCTCTGAATGATCCAATGTTGACCTAAATGACTAATGATGATAAATACAATCCACCTGTGTGTAATCAAGTCTCCGTATAAATGCACCTGCACTGTGATAGTCTCAGAGGTCCGTTAAAAGCGCAGAGAGCATCATGAAGAACAAGGAACACACCAGGCAGGTCCGAGATACTGTTGTGAAGAAGTTTAAAGCCGGATTTGGATACAAAAAGATTTCCCAAGCTTTAAACATCCCAAGGAGCACTGTGCAAGCGATAATATTGAAATGGAAGGAGTATCAGACCACTGCAAATCTACCAAGACCTGGCCGTCCCTCTAAACTTTCAGCTTATACAAGGAGAAGACTGATCAGAGATGCAGCCAAGAGGCCCATGATCACTCTGGATGAACTGCAGAGATCTACAGCTGAGGTGGGAGACTCTGTCCATAGGACAACAATCAGTCGTATATTGCACAAATCTGGCCTTTATGGAAGAGTGGCAAGAAGAAAGCCATTTCTTAAAGATATCCATAAAAAGTGTCGTTTAAAGTTTGCCACAAGCCACCTGGGAGACACACCAAACATGTGGAAGAAGGTGCTCTGGTCAGATGAAACCAAAATTGAACTTTTTGGCAACAATGCAAAACGTTATGTTTGGCGTAAAAGCAACACAGCTCATCACCAGGAACACACCATCCCCACTGTCAAACATGGTGGTGGCAGCATCATGGTTTGGGCCTGCTTTTCTTCAGCAGGGACAGGGAAGATGGTTAAAATTGATGGGAAGATGGATGGAGCCAAATACAGGACCATTCTGGAAGAAAACCTGATGGAGTCTGCAAAATACCTGAGACTGGGACGGAGATTTGTCTTCCAACAAGACAATGATCCAAAACATAAATCAAAATCTACAATGGAATGGTTCAAAAATAAACATATCCAGGTGTTAGAATGGCCAAGTCAAAGTCCAGACCTGAATCCAATCGAGAATCTGTGGAAAGAACTGAAAACTGCTGTTCACAAATGCTCTCCATCCAACCTCACTGAGCTCGAGCTGTTTTGGAGGAGGAGGAATGGGAAAAAAAATGTCAGTCACTCGATGTGCAAAACTGATAGAGACATACCCCAAGCGACTTACAGCTGTAATCGCAGCAAAAGGTGGCGCTACAAAGTATTAACTTAAGGGGGCTGAATAATTTTTCACGCCCAATTTTTCAGTTTTTGATTTGTTAAAAAAGTTTGAAATATCCAATAAATGTCGTTCCACTTCATGATGGTGTCCCACTTGTTGTTGATTCTTCACAAAAAAATACAGTTTTATATCTTTATGTTTGAAGCCTGAAATGTGGCAAAAGGTCGCAAAGTTCAAGGGGGCCGAATACTTTCGCAAGGCACTGTATATCTATCCTACCCTGCCTTTCTAAAGTCTTCGAAAGGCAAGTTAACAAACAGATCACTGAACATTTTGAATCGCACCGTACCTTCTCCGCTATGCAATCTGGTTTCTGAGCTGGTCATGGGTGCACCTCAGCCACGCTCAAGGTCCTAAACGATATCATAACCACCATTGATAATAGACAATACTGTGCAGCCATCTTCATCGACCTGGCCAAGGCTTTCGACTCTGTCAATCACCACACTCTTATCGACTCAACAGCCTTGGTTTCTCAAATGACTGTCTCGCCTGGTTCACCAACTACTTCTCAGATAACGTTCAGTGTATCAAATCAGAGGGCCTGCTGTCCAGACCTCTGGCAGTCTCTATGGGGTACCACAGGGTTCAATTCGTGGGCCGACTCTTTTCTCTGTATACATCAATGATGTTGCTCGGGCTGCTGGTGATTCTCTGATTCACCTCTACACAGATGACACCATTCTGTATACTTCTGGCCCTTCTTTGGACACAGTGTTAACAAACCTCTAGACAAACTTCAATGCTGTACAAAACACCTTCCGTGGCCTCCAACTGCTCTTAAAGGCAAGTAAAACTAAAAGCATGCTCTTCAACTGATAGCTGCCCGCACCTGCCCGCCCGTCTAGCATCACTACTCTGGACGGCTCTGACTCTGACGTGGACAACTACAAATACCTAGGTGTCTGGTTAGACTGTAAACTCTCCTTCCAGACTCACATTAAGCATCTCTAATCCAAAATGAAATCTAGAATTGGCTTCCTATTTCACAACAAAGCATCATTCACTCATGCTGCCAAACATACCCTCGTAAAACTGACCATCCTACCTATCCTTGACTTTGGCGATGTCATTTACAGCCTCCAACACTCTACTCAGCAAATTGGATGCAGTCTATCACAGTGCCCTCCATGTTGTCACCAAAGCCCCATATACTACCCACCATTGCGACCTGTATGCTCTCGTTGGCTCGCTTCATATTTGTCACCAAACCCACTGGCTCCAGGTCATCTATAAGTCTTTGCTAGGTAAAGCCCCGCCTTATCTCAGCTCACTGGTCACCATAGCAGCACCCACCCGTAATCACTGAAGCTGGAGTCTAATATCTCCCTCACTCACTTTAAGCATCAGCTGTCAGAGTAGCTTACTGATCATTGCACCTGTACACAGCCCATCTGTAAATAACCCACCCAACTACCTCATCCCCATATTGTTATTTTTTTGTTGTTGTTGCTCCTTTGCACCCCAGTACCTCTACTTGCACATTCATCTTCTGCACATGTATCACTCCGGTGTTTAATTGCTAAATTGTAATTATTTCGCCACTATGGCCTATTTATTGCCTTACCTCCCTAATCTTACTACATTTGCACACACTGATTTTTGTGTTGTGTTATTGACTGTACGTTTGTACATGTGTAACTAACTCTGTGTTGTTTGTGTCGTGCTGCTTTGATTTATCTTGGCCAGGTCGCAGTTGTAAATGAGAACTTCTTCTCAACTGGCCTATCTGGTTATAAGGTGAAATAAAAAAATTCAAACATTAATTGGAGTAAAACAAGCTTATATTTTGGGTTCTGATGGAGTACGACAGTTGAACTAAGCTCCTGAGGCATTTCTAAGTTATATTCTCCACAAATCAATGGGTACATATCCTTAATTTATGTCCAAAAATGGACGAACAACTGCAGATCGCCCCTTTTGTCATAATATCACCATAGATAAAGAAACCAATGTTTTTCTATCTGTCCCTATTCAAATACACAATGAATTAGATAAGTCAAATATTTACAAAAAATGTGAAGATTTTTCTCAAATAGAAAAATGAATTACATATTAAGTAAACTACACTATATGTACCAAAGTATGTGGACACCCCTTCAAATTAGTGGATTCGGCTATTGCTGACAGGTGTATAAAATCGAGCACACAGCCATGCAATCTCAATAGACTCCATAGAACATTTGGCCGTAGAATGGCCTTACTGTAGAGTTCAGTGATGATGCCACCTTTCCAACAAGTCAGTTCGTCATATTTCTGACCTGCTAGAGCTGCCCCGGTCAACTGGCTGAATGGAAGCAAGCCCCCGCAGCAAGACCCCGCAGCAATGTTCCAACATCTAGTGTAAATCCTTCCCAGAAGAGTGGATTCTGTTACAGCAGCAAACGGGGGACCAACCCCATATTAATGCCCATGATTTTGGAATGAGATGTTCGACGAGCAGGTGTCCACATACTTTTGGTCATGTAGTGTATAATAAGGGTAACCCCAGGTTACTATCCCAGCCTCCCATAATAATAACCTCTGAGGTCTCCCTCAATCAGCAGTGATCCAATTAACCAATTAGGGCTTATAGTAGTGGTGGTATGAGAGGCTGCAGACAGCACCACTTTCAGCCCCAGGCCTCCCCCTACCTTCCCCCCTCTCATTCAGACAGTGCTGAGTTCGGGTGTCATGTGGTTTTGGGTGGAGGGGGGCATCATTAGACCGATAACCACCTGTATGGTTGCCCAGGACTGCTGTGGATTCCTGTGTTATTGAGCAAAGGAGTTTGACGCATACGTAGGTATGTTGTCTATATAGATCATAGTAAGTAGACTTGCTTGTGAGAGCCAGAACGGCTCATAGGAGCAGGAACTGATCTTCTGTTTCTGTAGCGTGAGGCAGCTTGATGTGCCAGTAACCCCCCTGGACAGGACGCTGGTCTATCGCAGGGCCTTACCCCCAATCCATCTCCTTAATGCTGAGTGGCAAGCAGAGGCGTATCGGGTCCCATTTTTTACAGCCTTTGGTATGACTCGGCCGGTGATCGAACTCCCAACCTTGCAATCTCAGGGCAGACGTTCTAACCACAAGGTGTTGGTGCAGATGCACTTTTTCTGTCACATTTAATTGAACCAGGAAGTCCTATTGAGTTCAGAAGACCTCCTTCCCAAGAGAGACCTGGCTGTGTAGCTATGGATACAGAGGGAAAGAGCTTCATCCAGCAGACTACTCACTTGCAAAATATAGTTTACTTCTCTGGAAAATGTCTTTCTGATGCTGATCAGAGGGGTAAAAGGAAGATGCATGGGAAAATCAATGGGAAATTGGCCTGAGGGACGAGAGAGGAGAGAAGAGACTAGTCACTTTCCAATCATGAGTTTTTCTCAGAACATTTAATTAAGCTGAGCGAACAGCAGAGGGCCTGAGGGCCTGAGGCAGCCACTGAGATGCCCGAATGAAAGACTCTGTTGTTGGCGAAGAGGAGGAAGACATGAAAGGGGGAAGAAAGAGAGGAAAGGAAAAATAAATAGGGGGATTTTCAGTATTCTTCATACGTGGTGTCAATGTTTTTCTCAGCAAACATAAACAGTCTTGTATATTCACGCACCGAGACAATAACGGATGATCTGCATGTGGTTACAGCAGCACGCATTGATACATGTGATATCCACAGGTGTTCCTCACAGGCTAGACACCTCACCTGATCTCAGAGCCTCAAATAGACAAATAGACAGACAGACAGACAGACAGACACAAAAGCACACACGCACACACACACACACACACACACACACACACACACACACACACACACACACACACACACACACACACACACACACACACACACACACACACACACACACACACTTACCCCCACCCCCCCACACACACAGCCTGTGGTGGTTCTCAGTGGTGTAGCCAGCGTGGGCAGCCCAGTGTAACACAATGCCTCTCTGTCCTCCAACGAATGGTTCACAGCTCCACAACACACAACAGGTCATTATGGGCCCTAGGACCCCCAACCCTCCACCACTTAGTCCCCAATACTGTCCCCTACTGAGCACACACACTAGCCCCTATTCCCTAACACTAGCCCCACTGCCCCACACAGCCCCACACAGCCCCGCACAACCTCAGGGCAAAAACCAACAGCAGCAGAGGAGGTCTACAAAGCATTAAAGCAGCCCCCTGCCAGACAGCCCAGATCCTAGATCCTCTAGTCAGCCATTATGACTGACGGAGTCTGGAGAAAGGTCACCAAAGGTCAACCAGCTGGTCGTTTTTATGGATGTTGATGACAAGGGGGTGTGACACAGTGGCTAATTAACCGACATCAGTAGAGAGGGAGGGAGGGAGGGAGGGAGGGAGGGAGGGAGGGAGGGAGGGAGGACAGAGAGATAGCGTATGAGATGGGGAAAAGGCTCGTTTGAACTGACAGTAGTAGAGGAAGGAGAGAATGATGGAAGGATGAGAAGGAGAGAGAGAGATAGCGATAGAGATGGGGAAGTGGCCTGTTAGAGCAGGAGAACACATTTAATACAATTAAAGATGGGAATGATTTGATTACAGGAGAGGAAGATGTTGGGGAGACATATGACATTACTGGAGTTTCCCCTGTCGGAGCTCCGCAACACCGACTGCTGAAGACGTGTAGAAGAATTGTTTCGTTTTTGCTCTTGAAAATAGAGTTTCAAAAGTTATAGCTTTTGCTTTTGCTTTACCTCACCACATCAAGAGATTAAATGAAGAGTTTATTACCAAAACATTATAAACACCAATTTCACATTTGTGTTTTTTAACCAGTGATTGCTTATGGGTTTGATGTGTTTGTCTTCAAAATGCTATGCTGTAAGTCCATTGTTTAGCTTGAATGGTCCTATCCTGTATATTTGACTGTGATATGTGGTTGTCTCACCGAGCTATCTTATAATGAATGCACTTACTGTAAGTCGCTCTGGATAAGAGCATCTGCTAAATGACAGATCTCCTATTACTGTGTTGCATTTTTTCAAATTTTTATATAAACATTGATTTCATAAATGTATCATTTGTACAGTACTCTATAAAAAATTTAGTTATTTGTTACATTTGAATGTGTAAAACCTAGCCGTACTACTTATTCCTCTGAGAATGAGGCGGCTATATAACATTTTGTCTCTCTGAAACGAAGCCATCAAGTGTTAGATTTTAAACAAATACATGTCTGTCATTGAACAACCCCATGACATGATTAGACAGTGAAAAAACACACCAATCTCTTTCATAACATCTTTAAACAATAAAAGTTGATTTACTAACATTTCTGAAAATGGATATTGTTTTGGAATAAAATTCTTCATATACAGAAAATAAAGTGTTCCGGTGAGCCTTAGCACTTCAGAAAATAAAGGTTTTGTGACTAGTCGTCTTTAAAAAAAATAGTTATGGTTGACTGATAATTTACCACATGAGGGAGCTGGTATACCATACTCTCTCTTCCGTTGGTCTGTTGTGGTGGAGCAGTCTTCACTGCCCCCTAGTGGTGAACTGGGTAAGTACAGTAATCGACTGTGTTGTGTTAGCAAGCTGTTCCTCCTCTCCTCTCCTCTCCTCTCCTCTCCTCTCCCCTCTCTCTCTATCTCTCCCTCCCCACTGCCCCTCGGCCTAGTATGTCCTTCTCCAGTCTGTATCTATTTCTATTTCTATCTAACCCTCTCTCCCTCACTCTCTGGGACGTTTTAAAAAACAACCTGCCAAATAAAAACTCTCTGTACTGAGCTATTTGAGTACGACACAGATTTGGGGTAATACCCCAGTTTTGGATTAGAAAGAGAGAATGGTAAGAAAGACAGGTGTGTGTATGGGATTACCTCTGAGTCACTGAGCTAGAGAACAACAACCCCCTGCCTTCACATTACACACACACACACTTCCCCAAACCAGGCCAACCAATGAGCAGTCAGAAACAGGTGGACATCAACATGGGGTCAGTTTGACCTTTGACCTTTGTGACTGATGGGAAAAAATTGTGTGAGAACAGAGCAGAGTGTGTCAACCAGAACAGCTACTGCTGCTTGTTTATTAGTATTATTACTAGACATTTATTAATTCATACAAAACAGCAATTAAAATATTTCATTTTTATTTTTAGATATTCCTTTTGATAAAATACAGAGTAAAGTGCTCTTTATTCTTTATCTGGACAATACACGCTATTTCCAACTCAGTTTCTGTTCAGATTCATTGTTTTTCCATCATTTATTTTCCGTCATAAAATATTTTCTAATTTTGGAATACATAGCTCATGTATCAAACAATAACAGTAATATACCTTAAGCAGGAAGACAAAATTACCATGGTTTCTAATAGGTCTGTGATGTTACCAGTATCGCAATATTCATTGGAAACACAAAGCAGACCAAACTCTTTGGTTCTTAAAAAAATGTATGGGTGCTATAGCTTGGAAAATAAATAAATGAATGACAACATAATGATGTTTGTTTCCAACATTACGGATGTTTTCCTGAAGAAGTTAAATCCACGTCATGCTTTGTTTCCTTGACACAATATTAACGAGTATCGTGATATTGGTATCATCCCGTTCATCATCATAGTTTCTAAGCATGAAAAATGATTTATTTACAAACAGAAAATACTTTTTAATACCACATCAACTTAATTTGTGGTTTTGAAAGTATTAATGACTCATGACAGCTATCTGTAAATGAAAAAAAACTGTACCAAGATTTGGTTGAATGGAACCAAAAGTCACTTCACAAAGAATATTATTCCAGAGAATATATACAACTGAATATTGAATACAATAAGAATGAATTTAAGTCTTACGCTATAAAATGCAAATTTAGACTCATGTACTGAACACAACTATGTTTAAAAACAAAAAGAAACTCAAGAGAATAATAAAGTCATTCAACCTTCCTTCTTCGCTGTGCTGCAGAATTCTTTCCTTCTCTCTGTGAGGACTTTGGTTGGATACACAAAAAAGCAGAGGAACTGTACCAAGGGCACATCGTTCATTCGGGACACGAGACACGAGAGTCTTCTATGACTGATTCACACTACAGGGCCGACCCAAACCACAATGTGCTGGCTTCAGGGCTGTACAATTAAAAAACTCTAAAATGCTATTTGGAGAAGAGCAAAAAAAACACGACCTAAGCCATTATCACTATGGTTTCTGACGCTTCATTCACCTCTGTCGATCTACAAACGCATCGCCTAGCTACACAATTAGCTCAGCACCAGGATTAAAAACTATAATTTAGGTACTGAGGGAATCTGTTAGCAGAAAGTATTTTATTAACAAATGGTAAAGCATTAAAAAAAAGTTTTGAAATGTTCCTGCAATTCTACACATTTTGACGTGACTTATGGTTAATATGATGTCTGAGTGAGAGTGACTAACAAAATCAATGGGGGAACCCTGGAGGTCAGGTCCCCTGGGCCCTATGTGCCCTATGTGCCCAGTCAGTCATTTGGTCATGATTACTACAAGTTCAGTCTAGACTAACTAGACTAATTCACCTATTTTAATTGTATTTTTAACGACATGGGCTAAATGAGTGACTGTCAGTGAGTGACAGAGAAAAACTGGGGCAGCCAAGTTTCAAAATCGCACCTTGTGTATTCTACTAATCTAACTCTCAACAGCAAGTTGAGACCCCGAATGAGTTCCCCAAAAATACATATATATATTTATTTTAAATTAACTAGGTCTGGACCTCAGTGTCCTCATATGTAGCTACGGCCCTAGCACAGTTCCAGCAACTACAGTGGATGCGTAACCAGGCCAGCGCCGGATTGTCTTGTCTCAGTTTGACTCGATAGTGTGAATCAGTCACTACACTCCTGATTCCCTCCTGAAGCCCAGCGCATCAAGAGCTATACCCGGCTGCAGCCTGTCAATCTGATTGTCCATGTCCAGCACACACAGCATGTTCATGTCCACCGCTACCTGGTCCTGAAATCTCTCCTGGAAGATGTCTAGTTGTACGTCCCTCTCCTCCCCCTCCCCGTCGTCCCTCCCCCCCAGCATTACACCCATCTCCCCTACCTCCTCCCCCTCCTCCTCCCCGCAGCACAGGGCCACCTCGTTCTCGTAGCAGAAGGCGCTAGGGGAGTGTGGAGGCAAGAGGTGGAGGCCGGAGGACTTGGGACCGAGAGGGGACACTGACCGGGTAGAACTAGAGCCGGAGGCAGACGAGGGGGAGCGGGATCGGCCCGTCATCTCCCGGAGCTCCCTGGCGCTGCAGTGCGGAGTAGCTGGCACCTCGTAGGTCTTGTGGAAGCGGGAGTAGTCTACCTGGTAGCGGTGCTCCTTCTCGAAGACCACAGGCTCGAAGCGATGGCCCCACAGGATCTCCCTGGCCAGGTAGGAGGAGCGGGCCTGGGTGGTCATGGCCGTGGCCTCCACCATCCCCTCCAGTATCACCACGATCTCAAAGTCCTCTGTCGTCAGGTCGGCGCTGCTCATGCAGTACAGCGGGCTGTTCTCGTTGATCTCGTGGACCACGACCAGTGGAGACACCAGGAAGAGGCGGTCCAGGCCCTCGTCGTAGCCCACGTCGATGTCCGTCTGCTCCATGGGGAGGTATTCGCCTTCGGCGGTGACGTGCGGCCGGATGAGCTGCGCCCGGACGTGAGCCTCCACGATGTGGCTTTTCCTCATGTTCCCCAGACGAAACATCAGGCACAGCTTCCCGTCCCGCATGGAGATTACCGCGTGGTGCGAGAACAGCAAGGTCTGCGCCCGCTTCTTAGGTCGAACCATCTTGGCCATGATGGTTCCGATCATGAAGGAGTCGATGATACAGCCCACAATGGACTGGACCACCACCGTAGCCACCGCCGCCGGACACTCCTCGGTGACGCAGCGGAACCCGTACCCAATGGTGGTCTGGGTCTCTATGGAGAAGAGAAACGCCCCTACGAAGCCTTGGACGTGTAGGATGCAGGGCTTCCACTCCACCCCTCCTCCCTCCAAGCCAGCCAGAGGCCCCTCTCCCAGGCCGGGTCGAAGGTCGAAGTCCCCATGGGCCAGGGCCACTCCCCAGAAGACCACCCCGAAGAGGAACCAGGAAAGCAGGAAGGTAGAGGTGAAGAGGAGCAGCATGTAACGCCAGCGGATGTCCACGCAGGTGGTAAATATGTCGGCCAGATAGTGTTTCGTCTTGTCTTCCATGTTGTGGAAAACCACGTTGCACTGGCCGTTCTTCTTCACGAAGCGGCTCCGGACATGGTTGGGCCCCGTCGTGGAGATCTGGCGGCCGTTGTGGACAGGCTCTGTTGCTCGCAGGGCTAGCGAGCTGCCGCCTCCTCCTCCTTCTGAACCTCCTCCTCCTCCACCACCACCACCTCCTCCGCCCCCCATACCCCTCCCAGTCATATTGTGGTGCATCAGGGGACCATGGCCATTGTGGAGGCCCAAGGTGGAGATCTTGAAGTGGTCTTCATCGGTGGCTACGATGCTGTATCTGATGTGAAACAAAAACCCAAACAAAACACATGAGTTTAGAGAGGAGGGCGAAGGAGACATGGCAGGTTTAACAGTTAAAGGCCTAGTGCAGTCAAAAACATGATTTTCCTGTGTTTTACAGTCCAAGAATAGACAACAAGGACAGGCGTTTAGAGGCAGGAAAAGGGGGAGAAAAGGAGCTGATTGTCCTATTCCCCGGTCCTACCTGTTGACTCGCACCGCTCCCATGGCACCAGTGATCATCAGGCTGTGTCTGTGTGGGCAGTAATCAGGGCCGCGGTGGCCAGTGCCAACCATTAAAAGAGACCAGCTTGGTAGGAGGCTGTGGGCAGAGGGGCAGGAGGACAACAGCCTCAGGTCTAAGGACCTCTTGGAGATATCAGCGTTGCCTCCTTCTGATGCATTTCCTGGAATGACAGCAAATCAGAGAACAGTATGAATTTTTAAGGCCATTCAGAATCACAGCACCCAATGCACAGTATTCCTACATCGACACATGTCATGCAGGAGGAGGGTGGGATGGTCAACTCTCTTCATGCGTGAAGAAAAACAGACAAATATTCATCATGATGGTTATAGATTGAGTCCCTCGTAGCCGGTCGCCCGAGGCCCCTTTATGTCAGCATGGGGTGGAGCACACTAACAGACATAGGAGGGGCCAAAGGTCTGAAAGAGAGGGGAATCTGTGCTGAACTACTGTTAAGGGAACAATTGATCTGGTGTTTGGCTTGATGACAGGGTTAGAGGCCGGGTGACGTAGTGGGTTAGAGCTAGTACCCATTATGTGATCGCTAGACTATCAGGGTGACCAAAGGAAAGCGTTGCATAACAGCCGTAACAGGTTTGTAGCTGCACGCTATAGAACAGCAGCACTGGATGGTTTGAAGTGAGGTGTGGATTTAGCTATGTGTAGAAAAATACATGTCCAACTGCAGTAGCTTACTAAGGCGCTGTGACATCACTGCTGGGTCAACGAAACTGACACGTCGACACACGTCAGCACGGAGTTATTAAAACACAGACTTGAGAGCGAGTGCACACACATACACACGCGCACACACACACACACACACACACACACACACACACACACACACACACACACACACACACACACACACACACACACACACACAGAGTCCACAGACTGACAGGATTTAGCAGGGTTGTTTTTTACCTTTGCGTGACAGTCTATGGCAATTTTCTTCCCTCCCAAATACACACACACACACACACACACACAGCAGATGGACAGATGTTGCTCCTGCCGTGTGCTTATTGGCCGGATTGAGGATCCAGGATCCTTCCCAACTTAAATCCTCAGTAAGAGGCTGGGATAGATTACGTCAGCATTGTTACATATCAACCACTGTAGCAGCTGGACCAAAGGGGCTGAGAAAGGAAGAAAGAAAGAAAGAGAGAAGAGAGAGAGAGAGAGAGAGAGAGAGAGAGAGAGAGAGAGAGAGAGAGAGAGAGAGAGAGAGAGAGAGAGAGAGAGAGAGAGAGAGAGGAGAGAGAGAGAGAGAGAGAGAGAGAGAGAGAGAGAGAGAGAGAGAGAGAGAGAGAGAGAGAGAGAGAGAGAGAGAGAGAGATCCAGGGGGCTGACATGATATTATTGACATCATCACACCAGTTCCACTGTATCTTAAGGAGTGTTTAGTGTACACAGTGTTAACCAGGGTCACACGTATCAAGTCTTTCCATACCACTTCCCGAGGATCCTGGGAGTTTGATTGGACAAGAGTGTGTATCTGAGTTAGGTTGGAGGAGAAGAATAATGCATATGAATGGAAGACTGTGACAGCTTGAGTTTCTCCGTTTGAGAGACTATGGGATAATGCCAGATCATAACGAATCCATCGCCACAGACTGAGGAAACAGTAGTCTTTTCGAGTCAACCTGATTCCCATTGAGAGGTGAAAATCATAATGTAGCCATACTGTTAACCATATCAGCATCTTCAACATCGGAGGCTTCCAAGACACATAGATGTACTACAGATCTAGGACATTTTGTAGAATATACAGTACTAGTCAAAAGTTTGGACACACCTACTCATTCAAGGTTGTTTCTTTATTTTTACTATTTTCTACATTGTAGAATAATAGTGAAGACATAAACTATGAAATAACACATATGGAATCATGTAGTAACCAAAAAAGTGTTAAACAAATCAAAATATATTTTATTTTTGAGATTCTTCAAAGTAGCCATCCTTTGCCTTGATGACAGCTTTGTACACTTGGCATTCTCTCAAACAGCTTCACCTGGAATGCTTTTCCAACAGTCTTGAAGGAGTTCCCACATATGCTGAGCACTTGTTGGCTGCTTTTCCTTCACTCTGTGGTCCAACTCATCCCAAACCATCTCAATTGGGTTGAGGTTGGGTGATTGTGGAGGCCAGGTTATCTGATGCAGCACTCCATCACTCTCATTCTCAGTCAAATAGCCCTTACACAGCCTGGATGTGTGTTGGGTCCTTGTCCTGTTGAAAAACAAATGATTGTCCTGCTAAGCTCAAACCAGAAGAGATGGCGTATCACTGCAGAATTCTGTGGTAGCCATGCTGGTTAAGTGTGCCTTGAATTCTAAATAAATCACTGACAGTGTCACCAGCAAAGCACCATCACATCATCACACCTCCTCCTCCGTACTTCACGGTGGGAACCACACATGCGGAGATCATCCACTCACCTACTATGTGTCTCAAAAAGATACGGCGGTTGGAACCAAAAATCGCAAATTTGGTCTCATCGGACTAAAGGACAGGTTTCCACCGGTCTAATGTCCACTACTCGTGTTTCTTGGCCCAAGCAAGTCTCTTCTTCTTATTGATGTCCTTTAGTAGTGGTTTCTTTTCAGCAATTCGACCATGAAGGCCTGATTCACACAGCCTCCTCTGAACAGTTGATGTTGAGATGTGTCTGTTACTTTAACTCTGTGAATTATTTATTTGGACTGCAATTTCTGAGGCTGGTAACTCTAATGAACTTATTCTCTGCAGCAGAGGTAACTCTGGGTCTTCCTTTCCTGTGGCGTTTCTCATGAGAGCCAGTTTCATCATAGCGCTTGATGGTTTTTGTGACTGCACTTGAAGAAACTTTAAAAGTTATTGAAATTTTCCGTATTGACTGACCTTCATGTCATAAACTAATCTTGGATTTTCATATCTCTTTGCTTATTTGAGCTGTTCTTGCCATAATATGGACTTGGTATTTTACCAAATATATTCTGTATACCACCCCTACCTTGTCACAACACAACTGATTGTGCTCAAACACATTTAGAAAATTCCACAAATTAACTTTTAACCAGGCACTGTCACGTTCTGACCTTAGTTCTTTTATTATGTCTTTGTTTTAGTATGGTCAGGGCATGAGTTGGGTGGGTTGTCTATGTTCCTTTTTCTATGTTTTAGGATTTCTGTGTTTGGCCTGGTATGGTTCTCAATCAGAGGCAGCGTTTATCGTTGTCCCTGATTGAGAACCATATTTAGGTAGCCTGTTTTCTATTGTGTTTCGTGGGTGATTATTTTCTGTCTTTGTGTATGTTACCAGACAGGACTGTTTCGTTTCGTGTCATTCTCGTTTTATCGTTTTGTTGTTTTGTTTGAGTATTCATTTTCATTAGGCATAATGAATACTTACCATGCTACACCTTGGTCCTCCTCTCTTTCTCCCACAGATGAACGTCACAGGCACACCTGTTAATGGAAATGTATTCCAACCTCATGAAGCTGGTTGAGAGAATGCCAAGTGTGCAAAGCTGTCATTAAGGCAAAGGGTGGCTACTTTGAAGAATCTCAAATATAAAATATATTTTGATTTGTTTAACACTTTTTTGGTTACTACATGATTCCATATGAGTTATTTCATAGTTTTGATGTCTTCACTATTCTTCTACAATGTTGAAAATAGTAAAAAATAAAGAAAAACCCTTGAATGAGTAGTTGTGTCCAAACTTTTGACTGGTACTGTATATAGAGAGTAGGAAGAAAATGGCACCCTTTTCTCTACATAATGCCCTACTTTTGACCACATCTCATATGGCTCTGGTCAAAAGTAGTGCACTATATAGGGAATAGGGTGTCACTTAGGACGCAACCAGAGACAGTCAGGAACCACTAGTCCCTGAGGGAGAGCAGGAGTAATTAAATGTTGATGATAGTTATTAGCCGTTTCCATAGGAACCTCTTTCCCCTCCTCGACGCTCTGATTTGCCGTGTCGAGCGGGGATGATTTAGCATGAGGCACCGCCGCCGAGGTGAAGCCAGAGGGTAGAGACACCAGAGGTGTAAGTGCTCTCCTGAGTGACTGAGTCACATACAGGACTGATTCACTTTAATGTGGGTAAAACTGAATCACACAGAACAGAGACAAACACCCAGATATTTCAGCGCATTTACATTTTGGCAGACGCTCTCATCCAGAGTGATTTAAAGTAGTGAATACATACATTTTCATACTGGTCCCCCGTGGGAATAGAACCCACAGCGTCACAAGCGCCATGCTCTACCAACTGAGCACCCCGACCATAACCTACTCCACACCATAACCTACTCCACACCATAACCTACTCCACACCATAACCTACTCCACACCATAACCTACTCCACACCATAACCTACTCCACACCATAACCTACTCCACACCATAACCTACTCCACACCATAACCTACTCCACACCATAACCTACTCCACACCATAACCTACTCCACACCATAACCTACTCCACAACAGAACTCTACACAACACAATACATTTAGGGCCTGAAATTGTCAATGCAGCTCAGATATGCCTTGAATCCGGAAACACTTAATCCCAGGGGAAATTAATATGAATGGATGAAAGTGTGTGTGTGTGTGTGTGTGTGTGTGTGTGTGTGTGTGTGTGTGTGTGTGTGTGTGTGTGTGTGTGTGTGTGTGTGTGTGTGTGTGTGTGCGTGCGTGCGCGTGTGAGCGAGCGCACCCTCGTGTGTGTGTATGCATGTATGTTGGCGTTTGCATGTGCGTGTGTGGTAATCTCCTAATCCAAACTGTGATATGAAAGGTGGATGCAGTCAAGCGATCTGGCTTAAATGTTCTTCTTTAATCTGAGACTGACATTAAAAGGGGAGAAAGAAAGGAAAAAGAAAGTGAAGAGTTTAGGTGACAGCACAGGGCAGGGCATCCGCTTGTCAGGGAAGAACAGGGGGTATAGAGATTATGACATCAGAGGATGGGGTGTTACTTTTGATCCGGTTTAGCGGTGATTGGTGGCGTTGTGGCGTCGTCATCACTGAATAAAGCATTGTTATACATGATTATGGCAGACGTTATTGTAGGCAAGTAATAGGAAGGGGGGAAAGTTATGTCCGTCTTTTTTGAATGGCTTTGATGGGAGCTCTATGAACACAGTATCTCATTCAAATATGCACGATCTGCAGGTCTATCACGAATGCACATGATTGTGTAAAAAAAACATGTCCTTCCCATATCTATGAAAGAATATGGGATGACAAGATATCCCATTCTTTGAATAGCCAATGATAAACTAAAATTAGACTTTTTTTTATAACACAGTGCAGGGTAGGCCTACGCACTTGTTAAACTATATCAAAGTTGATGCTGACGTGTAGAGCTGTCCAGTGCTGAAATCTATTCCCGCGCATATAGGAAATAAGAATGTCTGAATATAGGAATTATATGTCCATATCTGATCTAATTTCGAGTTTTGCAAATCAAACCTCTCAGCATATTGAAACTGGCATGCCACATCGCCTACGGCCTAGTCAATAAAATATGTCACACAATTAGGATTTGCCTGCGCATCATTTACAGTTGATTGACATTATAGGCCAGAACAATGCGTTATGTTAGCGGATTCATTGATCATTTTACAGTGTTTGTCTGAAGGACGGTGAACAGCAGAAGACAAAACAGGTTTCACTGGGCTCTACAAAGCGAGGAGTTCATGTCGTGACATAATACTGGTGAAAACAGACAAGATTACTCTGCAGTTGATTTCGGGGCCTTAACTAGTGTATGAAGTGAGCTTCATCGAAACGCTGCATGTTAAGAACAACAAAGACTCTTCGACTAGCCAACCTAAAAACCAACCAATCTAAAAGAAAAACAGGACAAGTTGTCATGAACTTGTTGTCAATGGAAAAGTGTTTTCGCCAATGAAAAAACTGTCAACGATTAGAATAAATACTCACCTTTTGAATGGCAATGTTGTTAGCTACTTGAAAAACAACGTTGATATCCTTTCCAAAATAAAAAATAAAACACATCCTTAATGTTCTGTCCTCTCTCTACGAATTCCTTTTTGCAGCCCGTTTCATTGTCTCATAACGTTCATTTTGAAACTTTTTGTCTTTGAATCCTAATGTTCTTCCAATGTTCTATTTTATTGCTTCCTTGCATCCCACTCAACTGCTCGCATTCGTTCTCTCTGTTGGACTCGCACTTGACTCAATAAGCGCTCGAACCCTGTGTATGTGAAGTGCGCACGGCACATCTCTCTGTCCCTAGCTAGCTGTGGGTGGGAGAGAGAGGGCGGGCGGGAGGGATGGAGCGCTTGTCACTTTGATTATGTCCCCGTTTACGTGGAGTTGTGTTCCTGAGAGTGTAGGTGTGCGTCCCTATTATTTTCCGCCCGCGCCACAGATTTTTATTAGACTGGCCTCCGGAGAAGAAAACAGGTTGCTATGCATTGCTCGGATTTTCAGTGAATTTAGATCAGTGTTAGGCTGTACATGCGAGCTGCCTGTCTTTGTGCGAGTTTGAAGCTGCATTATTGAAATGTGAATAGATTTATAGAAATAGGCCTAATAAAAAGGTTAATGACAGGAAGATGGTTGATTAAATATCCCTTTTGTTGACAACTACAGTAAGTAATGTTAGAGTGCTTCATTTGATCACTCTTTTGTGGCTGGGAATTGTCTTGCACCGCAGGAAATCCAGATGAGCTTCGTGATTTACATAAATCCACTGAACACCCACACTAACACACTGTTATATTAACAGTATTGCACTTTTCATGTAGCCTACTTTTAGCCAGCTAATGTCCTAACCACCGATCCAACAACATTATGGACTCAACGTTCAAATCCCGTTGCTGCAGGATTATTTTGTTGCGACATAATTGGTCAAATTATGATTCTACATATATACGTAACAAACCAACTGAAGAGGGGGTGTGGGGTAAGAAACCAAGTCTCCCTAGTAACCTAGTGTGAACAGGCAGTTGAAATCGGATCCCAGTGTTGCATTGTGGAGCTGTCCAGAGCAGAGGTGCTGAAAACTACTAAAACGGAAAACGGATACTCCTCGAACTACCACCACCCTACCGTGGCCTGGCTGGCTGTCACATACATTTAGCCTCCAGACCAGTCTCAGCACCCTGCTAACTATCGCCACCTCATTTGCTTTGTCATTGATTAGAGCAATATTTTACCACAGGGAGACTACTGAACTAGCGATGGAGACCTGCGGAACTTTCTCCTGGCTGCAATAAGTTCATCCAACTTTCTAATTTCCATCAAAGACACTACTGTTCATAGTTTAGGTTATAATTAATATTTGTATTGGCATCAGCAATGTCTCTTTTTTTGCAGGGAAATATAGTTATAGTATTTCAGACAGACCACAAATATATGAAACTAGATCGTTTCTATGGATACCTTTCTTATTTTCTCTCTCTCTCTCTCTCTCTCTCTCTCTCTCTTACTTGTCTCAAGCAAACATTTATCTAAAATTATACAGTTGAACCAATTTATTTTTAAAACCCAAGTTCTCTTCAGCCAGACGTGGTGGTTGTTCAATGTACCGAGAGAGAGGGATAAAGAAAGACAGACAGAACGACAGCCAGACAGACAGACAGACAGACAGACAGACAGACAGACAGACAGACAGACAGACAGACAGACAGACAGACAGACAGACGGACAGACGGACAGACAGACAGACAGACAGACAGACAGACAGACAGACAGACAGACAGACAGACAGACAGACAGATAGATAGATAGATAGATAGATAGATAGATAGATAGATAGATAGATAGACAGATAGATAGATAGATAGATAGATAGATAGATAGATAGATAGATAGATAGATAGATAGATGGAGAGAAATGTGGGAGACAGAGAGAGGAAGAGAGAGAAAGAGAACGAGAGAGAGATGGAGAGCGAGATGGAGAGCGAGACTGAAAAACGGGGTGAATCAACAGTGTAGGTCAAGGTCAAGAGGGATTAGAGGCTCTATTCAATCTGTATTGCTGAACCGTTACAGATTGTGTGATATAAATGTAAAGGCAATTTCCTATTGAGCTGACATATTCAGCTTTTACTGTGAATGCAGGCTCAGCTAATGCGAGACAATTATGCTGCGAGTCAGTGCGAGTCAACCACACTATAACACTGAACTTCTGCGATAAGGATTGAATAGAGCCCTAAATGGGGTGGGAGTGGGGAAGAAATGTGTGGGTGGGTTTAGATTCTAGAAGATAGAGGAACAAGGATGCTGCAGCTAATGACAAGAGGGGAGTTATCTTGCTGTTTGATTACCGTTGTTTTGAGTGGGAGTAGTTAGGCCTAAATAAATGTGGAAAGAAGCAAGGGAATGTTACAGTAGGGATACAGTAGGTGTATTTTGATTTGTTGATCGAATCCAGGTATTTCTACTCTACTGTACCATACCCTACCCAACTCTGTATTCTATTCTACTCTACCATACCCTACCCAACTCTGTATTCTACTCTACTCTACCATACCCTACCCAACTCTGTATTCTACTCTACTCTACCATACCCTACCCAACTCTGTATTCTGCACTACTCTACTCTACCATACCCTACCCAACTCTGTATTCTGCACTACTCTACCATACCCTACCCAACTCTGTATTCTGCACTACTCTACCATACCCTACCCAACTCTGTATTCTGCACTACTCTACTCTACCATACCCTACCCAACTCTGTATCCTGCACTACTCTACCATACCCTACCCTACTCTGTATTCTACTCTACTCTACCATACCCTACCCAACTCTGTATTCTACTCTACTCTACCATACCCTACCCAACTCTGTATTCTGCACTACTCTACTCTACCATACCCTACCCAACTCTGTATTCTGCACTACTCTACCATACCCTACCCAACTCTGTATTCTACACTACTCTACCATACCCTACCCAACTCTGTATTCTACTCTACTCTACCATACCCTACCCAACTCTGTATTCTGCACTACTCTACTCTACCATACCCTACCCAACTCTGTATTCTGCACTACTCTACCATACCCTACCCAACTCTGTATTCTACTCTACTCTACCATACCCTACTCAACTCTGTATTCTGCACTACTCTACCATACCCTACCCTACTCTGTATTCTGCACTACTCTACCATACCCTACCCAACTCTGTATTCTACTCTACTCTACCATACCCTACCCAACTCTGTATTCTACTCTACTCTACCATACCCTACCCAACTCTGTATTCTACTCTACTCTACCATACCCTACCCTACTCTGTATTCTGCACTACTCTACTCTACCATACCCTACCCAACTCTGTATTCTGCACTACTCTACTCTACCATACCCTACCCAACTCTGTATTCTACTCTACTCTACCATACCCTACCCTACTCTGTATTCTACTCTACTCTACCATACCCTACCCAACTCTGTATTCTGCACTACTCTACCATACCCTACCCAACTCTGTATTCTACTCTACTCTACCATACCCTACCCAACTCTGTATTCTACTCTACTCTACCATACCCTACCCAACTCTGTATTCTGCACTACTCTACCATACCCTACCCAACTCTGTATTCTACTCTACTCTACCATACCCTACCCAACTCTGTATTCTACTCTACTCTACCATACCCTACCCAACTCTGTATTCTACTCTACTCTACCATACCCTACCCAACTCTGTATTCTACTCTACTCTACCATACCCTACCCAACTCTGTATTCTGCACTAC